>NC_081405.1:585080935-585380935 GCF_030272615.1 Cryptomeria japonica
TAGACTCTTGACTAGTTTCAATATTTTCTGAGTACATAATCAACCATGATTGCATACTGTAGACACCTAAAATTGTCTTATCTAATTAAATAAATATCTTTATTTATTTAATTATTTTAGCCTAATTCTTCTATTAATATAATAAATCTTTATTTATTTAATTAATTCATTTATCCTCTTCTAGCATTATTTCTCATTTAAATAAATACATTTATTTTTTTAAATTATCCTTTTCCTAAATTAAATAAATACTTTTATTTATTTAATTGATCCCACTTCTATTAATTAAATAAATCTTTATTTATTTAATTAATTCATTAGCCTTTTCCACCCATGACACTTGTCATTCATCTCTTAATTCCTACACTACCTACCCTCTCATTATTTTCTTATTTTCTCTACCTACCCTCTAATCTTAGCCGACCATTTATCTTTTACACCTCTCAATCTTATCCCTTCATTTCTTATAGTGTCTTCTATATAAGGAGATGCTTCCTACATTATCAACCCCTGACTAATTGATCTTTGAAGCCTTCTAGCATTCAAACTTTCATATGTGATCAAGCCTACTTGCAACCACATTTCCGTTCTTTGTTGAGCTCTTGTGCACACATAAAATCTGAGAGCAAATATATCAAGCAAGATCAATGGAGATCCAAACCCTATTGGACATATGATGGTACAATCTTTGTGATTTCATTTGATTTGCATTGTCTTAGGTAATCTTCATATGTTATGGTGGATCTTTGTTGATTGTTAGGCTAGGGTTTTGTGGTTGAATCTTGTAGTACCTCTCCTTGTTTGAACTTATTAGACTTATATTTTATTATTGTTTACTTTCAGTGGATACATTACCATGATGTGTTATTCAGATTTATATGACATTATTTCATGCTTTATCTGGATATGAGATGCATAATTTATTTGCAGTATTTCAGTACTTATGATTTATGGTATTTTATGGATTATTGCTATGCATTGACACTTTACTTTATCTATGCAATGTGAAATTATATGTTACGTGTCTGTGAGTGTATTGGATGCAAGGGGACGATTTTCCTTCACTCACTCCGGTGAGACAGGGAACGTCGCAATTCTCCTTCATCGGTGTGCATGCCGTGTTTTCTATATTGTATATATGCATGTGTGGTTCGATGATGCAGGATATTGTAGGTACAAGTACCGGGTAGGTATGGGGTATTGTCTCCACTTGGCTTCATAGGTCTGAGAATGCCTTATATTGTCCGATGAAAGTGGAGGAGGTAGTAGTTGACCCTATTTTACTCAGTTACACTCTTGTGAGTGATGTCAGTTGGTCGTCCTATCAGTTTGTTCGGCCTTCATGTATTGTTGTTTGACTTTTTTTGAGTCTTTGCTTAGGGTTTGTTTAGTTTGTGTGTTTTAGTGGATTTAATTAATTAATTAAATTTATGGAGTTATCTCATAGTTGGTATTTTTGAATTATGTATTTTATGCATTGAGATTATAAATTTAATTAATTAAAAGAATTTATTAAATTAAGTTGCAAGCTGCATGATATTAGAATTATATTTTATTTAAATTTTAGTGAAAAATAAATTAGATTAATTTCATTTATTTTTTCTTAGAATTTTAAATAAATAAAAAAATAACATAATAAATAAATAAATAAATGAACAAAAGAATAAATTAGAATTAAAGTATTGCTGTAATTCCTTTTTTAGGAAATTAATTAATTTGTATGAAGAAAAGAAAAGAAAAAAATGATTTTTGCTTATTGCATGTAATTTATTCCTTTGTTAGGAATTAGAAAAGAAAAATAATTTTTTTTTTTAATTACTAAAATTAAATATTAGGGTTTTGGGGAAAAATATATTCAACTTAGAATTTTAGTTTAAAAAGGGGAATATGTCTTTTATTTTGGAGGTCACGGGAAGGAGACAGGGATCTAGGTGAAGAGAAATTATTTGAAAGCTTGTTGAAGGATTGATTCTCTCCTACAAATTTCTTCCAGGAAAGCTATACCAGGTTGGGTGGCTTCTTTTGATTGTTTGTTTTAAAGAAAATATTTCTATTTCTTTCCTCTTTTTGAATGATGTGTGTGTTAAAATGTTTGTCAAATCTAAAATCATGTTTGATTATTCTTGTTCTTGGCTAAAGTCCATTTCTAAAATTAGTTCTAGTTTATGGAAATAAGTTATTTCCTTGGTGTTTGTAGATTAAAATTTTGAAAAGATTGGAAAAAGTTAATATGGAAAATTTTGCCAAGATTTTTATGGTGCATGAAAATTGAAAGATTTGGGAGAAATGGGATTTACCAGAGAAAATATTCCCTCTTGTTTGATTTTTGTTTCGATATTTGGCTATCGAAACAAAAATCAAACAAGAGGGAATATTTGTGAGAAATAAATTGCCTATCATTAAGATCCCTCTATCCAAGGAAATGTCTCAAGCTGTTATGGTCTATTTTTACAATGAATTTGCATAATAAAATAGTTAAATAAAATCTTTAATTTAATTAAATTTATAGAGTTAAATACTTGTTTCCAAAAATAGTTAAATAAAATAAATTGTAGAGTTAGATCATATTAAATAAATTTGTGAGAAATTAATTTTATGAAATTAAAGCATAATAAATTGTATTAAATTAAAGATTTTATTTAACTATTTTTGGAAAAAAAAATTGTATTAAATAAATTTGTGAGATATAAATTTTTATTGGAAAATGAAATTTTTTATATTGTAAATTTAAATTTTTTTTTTTTAAATATAAAAAATAAAAATAAAAAAATAAAAAAAAATATAACACTTTCGGTAGTTACTACTGACGGTAGTATAGCTACCGACGCTAGCAGTACTACCTAAGGTAGTACTTGCTATCGTGCGGTAGCAGTGCTACCAGAGGTAGCACCTGCTATCGTAAGGTAGCATGTACTACCTACGGTGGTACTTGCTACCTACGATAGTAGGGGGGGCATGTATAATAAAAATTGTCTCATTTTTTTTTTAAATTGGCCACCGAATTTTATAAGTTTGGTTTTATTTTAATTTTAATATGTTTAAAATAATAATAATAATAATAATTATATATATATATATATATAGTATTTTCTGAGGTGTTATTATGTAATTATTGGAAATGAAAGTTATTTCAATATTAAATCTTCATTTTATTATATAGTTTTAATGTGATATAATTACATGATATTATATTTGAAGAATATATATATTTATGTAAATATATTATATTATTATACATAATTTTAATTTGGAATTTAAATTAGATTATGGATATAAGCTAATTGGAATTATTTGTAAATTAATCATGAACATATAACTAGGGGGTTAATTTTCATGTGATTTTATTTAACCTTATTGGACAAATGACAACATTGATTTCCTTGTATTAATATAGTTATATTTTCTTATTTTCTGGAAAATCTTTAATTGCAAGTTGTTTATGCTTTTGGCTGTTTAAAGAAAAGATATTGCCTGTATTAGGATCTTATGCAATTGGTGTTTGCAGTCAAGCTTAATTTTGTTGCAATTCTGGTTGAGTTGTCATTATGTCATATGTTGTTATACCCCTTGGTCAGGTGTTGTTGTATAACCCCGTTGATGTTAGCCATTGTGTGTTTTGTTCCAAATGGTCAATCTTGGGTTAGTGATTGTGTAACCTTCACTTGTGGTTTGTCAGGATTAGGTATGGCTGTTTGTTTCACCATAGAGTTCTCGTAGAGAGACCTTTCCTATAAGTGTTCTATGAGAGAGAGTGACTTTTGAGCAGGTGCCGGGCTTGAAGTGGATGGCAGGATAACCCCTCGAAAGTCAGTTAAGAAGTGATAACCTAATAATTGATTAGGGGGTGGGTAGTTTAAAATATCAAGTAAGATAATGTGCCTCACACATGGTTGAGTGCTTGTATAGGCTCAGGATTAGGTGAGAAGGCCTGGAATGGCAAACTTACCACCTTGTCTTCACGAAAGGATTGGTAGGGTCTGCATGAGACTTAGATGAAGCCAGAGGTTCAAGAGAGGTTACCAGGATAACCCAGGATGGGGGCTGAGACCTATGGAGGCCTACCAAGGTAACCACCATAAGCCATGCGATGACACTCTCTCCTTAGAGTCACTAGTGTTTGTGAGTTGAATCACATGGATGTTTGCGGAGTCATGTAGTTCTTTTGTGCTTGTCTTTTTTTGCTTGCTTGAGGGTTTTCTACTATCTTCTAGCACGGTGGGGTGGTTCCATTTCAGGATCACATGGTCAGGTGGTAGTGCCACTTCCCATCAGATGTTCTAGATTGTATTTTTAGGTGAGGAAAGGCTTTGCTGGTGTTCTTGGTTCGCGGTTCATGTACCAACTCATGTTTGTGATCTTTGTTCAGTTGAGACCTTGTGGTCACTGTATCAAACTTTTATGTGACCTTGATATTGTAACTTGTGGATTCCTTGGTATTTTTGGAAGCCATGTATTTATGGATATTGTAATATTATGTCAGTGAAATGTATGTTAATTCAGTTGCTTTGATCTTATGTATAAATGAAATATGGATAAATAAATGCATTGGAATACTTTGATTCATTCATTATGGAATTTAGATGTATGTGTAGGTTTAATCTTAAGCATTTAATTTATCTAATTAAATGGACAATTGGATTAACCCTGGTGTTAATATAATCTGCAAATTAATATTTATTGGTAACCCTTAGGAAATCATGTGTTAGACTTCTACTGTGTTATTAAACATGTAATTGTTATAATTAATGCACTTAATCTAAAAAAAATAAATATTTCACCCTTTAGTTGCCCAGTTGTGTTGTTTTCCTTTAGGGTTCTTGGTGGGGCATTACAAATCTATTTAGTCTTTCAATATTGTTGTTTCCACTTTTCACCATAAACACATACATATTCAATCATTAAAAATCATTGAAGAAAATTACAAAAAGAACCCAAAGGAAATCACCTAGGTAGGAGAAGGAAGAAGCAATAAATATCATGAGATTTTAAGCCTCCACTGTGCCAAATCGAAGGATTTCCAAAATCACCCCCAATGATGGTCTACAGAATGGTAAATATTAATTGACAACAGATTGATCACCTTTCAATCACCCAAAATTATTGTTGACCCTTCCCAAAAAGAGTGCTGTAGTCATATGATGGTTACGATGTCCAAGTACTGAGGTAGAAGCAAAATCATGGATAATAGGGGTCTGGTACGAACTTTTTCTTAGACCCGATTTTACTGATATCTCCTTTGAATCACCTCTAAAATGCTTCCAAGTGAATCACTTTACTTCATCGACAATATTGATATCCTCAAAAACTTGAAGTGATGCATTCCTAATGACCTATGAGAAAAATCATGGCGGAGGAGGGTCTAATGCAATATGTCTCAGATCTGATATAACACCTGCAACAACACAAAAAATCCTCCAAAATTCTTCAAGGGAATTTGCCTAGCCTCTCCAAATGTGTAGACACAATTATCACTGTTTATTCACCCCAAAAGCTGAAGTCTTCAATAAAATCATACTCCAAGAAACTGATATTAAACCTCAATTAGCTCAATGTGAAGGAATGAATGTCCCTCACTCTCAAGGCAATCCTTCGGAGGATCTCTCGCCTCCTCAATTATGTAGATTGAAGGGAGGTATCATTTCCTAAGACAAAATCTGCAGACAACCCTTGGCTCCACAACCACAATACAAGAGAAGATAACGAATAACCGATGGCCAATCATGAATCACCCCGTCTATTTATTCTTTTCATATCTCATCATAAGATTCCCTTATTATTCGGTAGGTACACTTTATTATTATTTATTACATGTTATTTTAATTGCACTTTTAAAATATTATTACATTAAAGTGCACACGTCTCACGATATGTGAAATCTCCTTATGTCACCATAAACTAAGTAGTAAAAGAATGTGGAGCCACTAATTTCCACCAAGTCGACCCCCTAATCAACTCCTTGGCCTACGAGGGTCAAATTATAGGCCAAACTCATGAATGTCCATGTGCTAAGGAGAAGGGGACATTACAATCCTCCCTCTCTGAAATTGCTTGTCCTTAAGCAATCTCAATTCTAGATGCTACAGAATCTCCTCTCTCTCCTAGGTAGCATCCTCAACCGATAAATCCTTCCATTTGATCAAATATTCCTTGATAACTCTCCTTCTCAACTGCTTCTCCCTAACATCCAAGATAGCGTTAGGTGCTAAAATCAACTTAGCCTCATTATCCAAGGGTGGTAAAGTCGTGGAAGGAATCACATGATGTCCTAATGCCTTCTTGAGACATGAGACATGAAAGACATTATGCACTGTGCTATCCGCCGGTAACTCAAGCTCATAAGCCACCTCTCCCACATGCTTAATAACCTTGTAGGGTTCATAATACCATGGATTAAGCTTCTTAGCACCACTCTTCTTGAGAGTGGACTGTCTATATGATTGCAACATCAAATACACCATGTTACCTACCTCAAATGATCACTCTACTCTCTTCTAATCTGTGTACTGCTTCTGCTGATTTTGTGCCTTTTGTAAATTCTCTTTAAGAGCCCTCATAATATCTTGATTCTCCTGTAACATGCCTCCCACACTAGGCACTGTAAAGTCACTCAATAATATATCAAGAAAGTTAGGTGCCTGATACCCATACAATGCCATGAATGGTGTCCTTTGAATAGAAAGGTGGTAAGTGGTATTATAGAAATACTCAAAAAGATAGATCCACTTGACCTAAACCTTCTACTACCCTGCAATGTAATTCTTGAGATATCCCTCCACCCACTTATTCACTATTTATATCTGTCCATTAGTTTACGGGTGGCAGCTAGTGATCATAGTGAGATCGATCCCACAAAGTCTGAAGAGATCCCACCAGAAATGGCTCATAAAATGACTATCTCTATCACTCACAATACTCTGAGGTAAACCATTCAGTATAAATATATCATGAAAGAAAAGCTTTGCTACATGTGTAGCTGAATATGTAGTTGTGATCAGGAAGAAATAAGCATACTTAATCAAATGATCAACCACCACATAAATACAATCCTTTCCCTACACCTTAGGTAAACCTGTGATGAAGTCCATGGAAATGCACTCCCACTTCCTATCAGGAATTGGAAGTAGCTGAAGAAAGCCTGCATGGTATGTGTGGTCCTATTTATTTTTCTAGCGAAGAGGACACTCTCTGACATATCAAAGAAAATCTGATTTAAAACCCTTCCAAGTGAACCTCTCCCATATCTGTTTGTATGTCTTGAAGTAGCCAGGATGAACTACCATAGGTATGTCATGAGAGGTTCTCATTACCATGTTCTTCACATCTAATCCTGGGGTAAAAAATATCCTTCCCTTGTAAATGATTAAATAATTCACAATGGAGTATCTATAATCATGAATCACCCCCTCAATTAATGTCCTACAAACACAACCTACTGGCCACTCAACCATGTTATGATGCAAGAGACACTCCATCCTCCTGAATGATATTGTCCTACAACTAATGTCCCCAAGTTCCTTCAACATGTGTCTTTCCATCCCTTTCAAATCTCATTTCCATCTCATAGAGGTTGAGGATAAATATTCCTATGTCATGCAGTCATGCCATTCCCAAAAACATATCTATGTCCCCCATGTTTACCACATAAAAATCAGCCTTGAATTCAAAATTATTCAAGCACATAGGAAGGTTGGAAATCATCTTGTCACACTTGAGAGTGCAACCATCAACAACCTTCACTCGTATTCCCTAAAAATCATCAATGCATATTCCATGTCTCTCAACAAGTCTTGCATCAATAAAATTATGTGTTGTACCTGTGTCAAGTAGAGTGATGATTTTCTGGCCAACAAGTACTCCTCTTATCTTGAAAGAACCCTCACACTGAATGCTAGTGAGTCGAGCCTCCTTAAGCTTCACCTTAGTCTCAACTTCCCCTTCTTTTTTTGACTTTTCTGATTCTGAATCTTCATAATCTAATTGTAGGTCAGAATCTGATCCTTTAGAAAAAGCCCACATAGCTTTGTTTGCTTTCTCTTTAGGCCTTAAAAGACAATCATGATTAGCATCATAATGGCCATTACAATTGAAAAATAATTTATTCTTTCTCAAGTCATTGAGTGTCTCACAATCAAGTGGAAAAGTTGACTTACCCTTTGCCTTATCATCGTTCTTTGGAGATTTCTTGTTGTCACAGTAGGAAGATGACCCTTTTTATGTAAACTTGCTGGTAGGTGCTGAAAATTCCATACCATGTGACTTCTTCATAGCTTCTTGTAAAGAGGGAGGGTCAAAATATTTCAACTAGCCCTTTAGTGGTTCCATTAGCCCTTCAATAAATAAGACTAGCAACCTCCTTTCGCTGATATTAGGAACCATGACTGATAATTGTTGGAAATCAACAACATATGCTTCAAGGGAACCATGTTGCTTAAGTTGTGCTAGCACACGAAAGCTTACCTCAGGGTCTTTAATATAAAATATTTCAATAAGCTTTTTAGTGAACTCATCATAAGTGGTAATTAGGTTGTGAGCAAGAGTGATCAGCCCATGGTACCACCACTCATGTGCAGCTCCTTCCAAATGTAAGGTGGCAAATCTTATTGCATCTTCTTTAGCCATAGGTCTTAATGATAAATAATTATCAAGTTTTTGTACCCAAGACCTAGCTGTACATTTGTTGCTTCCATCGAAATAAGGCATAGTGATCTTACCAAGTGTCTGTTAATAATAATTTCTTGGTGGAATATAATGATCATTTCTTCCTCCACCTTGCCTATTCCTCTGATTCATGAATTGATAAAGGGTCCATTGACCATTCAAGTCAGTAGGTAATGTATTGTACTCCTGGTAAGCTTGTCTTGCTTCATCTCCAAAGGTAATGGCTGCAACAATTGGAGGTTGTTCTTCCCTTGGTGTGAAAGTAGGGAAAAGTGGTCTACAGGCTGATCCTCTAGTAGTAGTTCTGTGAACAAGCCCATCTCCTTCATTGTTCCCGATATTTTCATTGTTTCCACTATGCTCAGTTTAATGAAGTTGATGGAACTTATTGTTGTTGGACTGTTGTTCCATTTTTCCCAAGAATCGAGACACCATGTCTAGCATGGTGTCAAATTTACTCTCAATATGAGCATATTTGTCTTCTTTTGCCATAGTCTGTATTGTTTTACCAACATCTCTTTCCCTTAGTGCTTCTGTCATTAAATTCAACATGTGTGTATGAAGGGATAATAAAGTTACAAAAGAGTGCCATTGATGTTAACCAGACAGGTCAACTTTTAGGCCACAGGTTAAGTAGAAGAGTTGATGGATCATATTGTTGAAGACAGAGATCACAGAGATTAGGTTGATAAATTGTTGTAGACTCCCATAATGCCATATGATGAGTTCCTATTGGATTTACTGAAGCTGGAGTTGTGAAAATAATATATTATATATATTGGTAAGACCTCACTATGTTATACCGATCACATTATGGTCTGATAAATAAGCATCACAAGTTAGATTGAGATATCTAAGCCAATCAAATGTTGTGTAGGTGAAGTGGTTGTATCAAAATAGCTCGACCGATACCAAGTCATGTGGAGGAAAGTTCTATCAACATAAGTCACATTGATGTCAGGTTGAAGGGTGATATTGGGATAGCAATACCAATCATAGAGTTTGTGCTACACATCGGGATAACTGACAATGGTAGAGTAATGTTTTTGAGTAATATCAATAGAGTTTTCTACCCTGATATCAGTATATCATAATAGTTATGCCAAAAAGGAGACCATGGAGGTTCATTGGAATAGTTGACAAAGGTGGAGTAGCGATTTTGTGTCATGCCAATAGAGTAAACTACTCTGACAATCAATGTGTTGGAATAGCTATGCTGATCAGGTGACCAAGATTGCCTATTAGAGTAGCTTTTAAAGGTAGAATACCAACCTACCACTATGCCGATAGTGTAAACTATTCCGATGGAGGTTCTCATCTGAGTAAGCTATTCCGATAGAGGAAAAAGAAGAGTTGAACTTTTTGGTAAGATCATTGATATAATCTATGTTGATGTAGTTTATCACTACGGAGTTTGATCATCTGAATAACATATGCCAATATGGAGGAGGTCTTTAGAGTTTGGTGTCAAAGTAGCTATGCCGATGCAGGTTCAAGTTGAGTCATCAAAATAAGGTTGTTTTGACAGGATAGAGTCCAAATGTTAATCCGATAGTGTTAACTTTTCAATAGTTTGTCACTATGGAGTTGTGATTTTGGAATAGTGATGCCGATGAATTTTTTTATTTTGGAGTTGTGAGTTTAGAATACCTATGCCGATGAAGTTAGTCACCATGGAGTTTACTTATTGGAATACCTATGCCAATGTACCCTGTCACCACAGTGTTGTGCTTTCGAGATACCTATACCAGTGAAGGGAGGTTAACAGAATATCATCGAAATGACTTATTCTGTCAAGCTAATAAGTTTTTCCTATGCCGATAGTTGTGATCATCCCAATGAGTATTTGTTTGGCTTGAAGTCTACCAGATTAGGGTAACCTATGCTGATATGTGGTGTCACCTAAAGACTATTCTCAGGATAACTTATGGTGATAGGTGAAGTCAAAGGTGATATTTTTCATTAGAGTAACCAATGCCGATGAGAGGGTTCAAAGGAATCAAATGATCATCATGATAACTAGTGAAGACAAAATAGAGGCAAGAAGTCAACTAATAGTTAAAGCTATACTGATGAAGCTTTGAGAAATTGATTTCAAGATAGCTATGGAAATGAACACAAGGAATGAGAATTCTAGTTGATAGAGTAGATCGAGATAAGGTTTTACTATTAACCCGATAGGTGCGATATGCCTACATAAAGCGAAGGTTTTTCACAGTATGATGTTTGACTAATGCATGCCAAAAATGCAGTCCAATAGTCCACATGGATGTTTGAACATGTTTGTTCATCTAACCTAGATGCAAAATGAGGAGATTAAGAACACTTTGAGGATAGATTGCATTTTTACAAATATAAAGTCGTACATGTTGGCATTGTGTTGGCATTGATGTCAAGCCGATATAGGATGTTACTCGTATCACTGATATTCTTGTCAACTAATGAAACAAGAGGTTGTTGACATTAGAGTTTGATGTCAACTGGTATAGAAGATGGATCCGTATGGGAGAAGAATTAATGTGTTGTCATTGATGACAACCTGGTGACCATCCTCCTACAGAAGGAAGAACTGGTTTAATAAAGAAGAATGCTAGTGTGTCTGCAAGAATATACATGGGATACTGAGATGCTGAAGGAAGGTTGTTGCAAAACAGTTGGAGTGTGATGACTTGGTGTCATCAATATGCCTCAATGGTAATATGGACAAGGTATGGGTGTAGAAGAGTCCCATCTGTTAGAGACATGCATGATTTGGATAGACATGTCTGAGGACCAATTTAGGTGTTCCACCGACAACTCAACAAGTACATACATGATGAGTGAACTGGTAGAATGTGAGATACCGACATGATTAGTTAACTAGAAGTGAAGAGGAACCGGTAGAGTGTGTGGTCCATGACCAAGCTAAGCCAACAAAGTAGTGTGATGAGGTGGATACCAACTATGATGCCACGTGAAGATGAAGTGGCCAATGAAACTTGCATAGGTCGGTGAGGTAGTTGTGATTGGTCCAAAATTAATGATGACTACAAAGCTTGAGGTAGAGTTCCAGAGTTGTGCGGCTTGAGATCCAGGATAGATTGATTGTGCAGATCAAAGTAGGTGAAGGAGACAGCTGGGCCATTTATGGCGATTGAGTGAGAAAAGCCCAAAAATTGATTGCAGGCTGTTGAAGAAGGAAGGCATGTTCTGAAAGGCATGCAAATTATAGATATGTGTAGATAGACATCTATGAGCTGTGATTCGATCAAATTTGATTGGATTCGATGTGTCTCATGATCAGTGAATAAAACCCTAAGGTGCCAAGTTTGAATTGGTTTTTGGTGGGAAGTCTGGGTCATAAATACGTGAGCCTAAGAGATAGTTCGTGCTGCTGAATGGGAGAAGATCATGCTATTGCAAAGTGACTAAGTGTTACTTCTACATGTAAGAGAAAAATAGTGAAGTGCTCCATGAATATATGAGAAGAGAGTAAGAAGGAGGGAGAACAAGGTTGAAGTGTTTAACTGGTAGAAGAGTAGAAGCGGTAGTGTCCATACCGGCAGAGAGAAAGGTGAACTGGTGAGCAGCAATAGTGATAAGAGAGAGAAGTGAGTAAGAAGAGAAGATCTAGTAGGATAGTGACTTAGTTGGTGGAGATTCAGTTAGAGTGAGCAAAGAACTGGTAAGGCTGAGGAGATACCTTACCGATAGGGAAGATTGTATGAAATGGTTGCAAGATTCAATTGTAACAAGATAACAAATTATGTAATTTATGTTTATATTGTGAACACTGAGTTGTAGCTCCTTTGGGTTGTAGCCCATAAATCAGGTAGGGGTTGGTGCCCTAAAGGTAGGGGTTGGTGCTCCTTGGGTTGGTGCCCTAAACTTTGTAACAGTGTTTTTCATTGTGAGGCTGGATTGGAGCAGTAGACTCCAACAACATTGCTCACCAAGGTTTTTCCTGTCTTGGGTTTGCCTCGTACACCCTAGTGTTATGTGATGTCTTCTTGTGTGTGTGTGTATTTGAGTTAGTCCCTTTACTAACTGGTAAGCTTGCATTGTTCTTAATTCACAAACCAGTGTTGCTCACAAAGGATAGATAAAAGGAAAAGTTTTGAGAACCACTGATTCACCCCCTCCCCCTCTTAGTGGTGCATTGTGTCTAACAATTGGTATCAGACCATAGGTTCCCAGTTAGAAGAGTGTTCTCCAACTTGGATAGATTCTGGCCTAAGGACACAATGGTTTGTTTAGTGTTAATCCCTACTCCTATGTTTGATGGATCAAACTATTTTGTTTGGAGTTGTAGAATGGAAGTCTTCTTATCTTCTCTAGGGTTTGATGTATGGATGTCAGTTATAAATGATCTCCCTAGAAATGCCAGTCTTCCCTTTGGATGTGAAGAAGAAATATGCTTCTTGTGCAATGAAGTAGCCATGAAGGCCATATTCAATGGACTCACCGGTGATGTTTCCTCACAGGTAGACAAGTGTAAATCGGAAAAGGGTCTATGGGATAGACTAAGGAAGCTATATGGAAATGAACCCTGTACCATTGGATAAGTATGTGGAAGTGAGAAGAACTATACAACATATACATGTGCAGATGATGAAGGTAGAGCCGCTGGCAGTTGTAGAAATGATGATGAAGGAACCCACCTCTTCATGACTCAAGAATCATAAGATAAAAGACACACTTCTGAAAATGATCATGCAAAACACTCATACCGACAAGATGTGTTTGGAAGTGATAGTGAAGATGAATAAGAAGAGGAAGTAGAAGTTGATCTTGAAGGAGAGCTTGTAAATGCACTTGAAGAACTCAGTAGAGTTACAAGGGAATACAAGCTATTCAAGAATGTTGCTATAGTGGAGCAGAACCAACTAATAAAATTCCTTGAGGAATATGATAAAAGCCTCTTAGAGTTGATGTCTCAAGTAGGAGACACCAAGGAGTGTCGATGTGAAGATCTAGCATCTAGGATAGAAGTGAAGAATGAAGAAAATCAACAGCTTCTTGGAGAAATGGAGATTCTTTGGAATAACCTTGAGAAGTATCAAGATGAGCTCAAGGTGAAAATTTGGGCTAATGGTAGCAGTGATGCCTTGGATAAAATGTTGAAGGAGAAAAGGTATGCCAAGGATACTGAAGCTTTAGGAAGTGGTTCTGGTGAATTCTCCACTAGCAAGAATGTCCCACATACTGACATTTTGTTTGCCTCCAATGGAGAAAACAAAGGCCAAACCTTCTCAGTGAGAAATGCTCCCCGAAACAAGGTTGTTCTAGATACAACCGGTGAGGACTTGCAGACAAGAAAGAGGACCAGTGTTGCAAGAAGAAGGAACAATGAAGACCCCAAAGGAAAAGAGAAGATGGAAGAAGACAGCTTCATCGGAAGCAAGGAAATAAGGAAGCAACAAAGAAGACCTCCTACCAATAGAGGACAAAAAAATGCTACCACCCACAGGGCAAAGCAAGTGTGAGAGAAGAAGAGACTAGATGGAAGAGCTGGACATAATGGACAACCAAGGATCCATTCTCAGGCAAGAAGAAATGGAGATGCCAAACCGGTAAGATCTCCCCATGCATGCCAAAATAATTTTGTAAGTCATATGCCATCATTTACTGATTATTGCTTTGTATGTAAAGTCTATGGCCATAAGGCAAAAGACTGTAGAAAGAAATCTAGAAGGAATAATCTAGGATCTCATAGACAACATGCATATGAGAAAAATGTATCCAGGAGTAGATACATGCATGTACCCTCTCCCAACTATGCAAATTTTGTTTGTCATAACTACAACGGTCTTGGCCATAGAGAGTTTCAATGCAAGAAGAGGAACCTGCAGTCACTGGGAGGCTAGTATAACAACTATGTTCTATAGAAAAATGGATTCAAAACATATGAAAATCAGAAACCTGCATGGAACCCAAGAATAAATGTCCTTGTAGGAGCAAGAGGTCCACCAGTTCCAGCTGCTAGACACAACAACATGACCATAAGAAGATGGTCAAACTGGTATGTAAAGAGATTCCCCAAACATGAAGTTGGGATGGATGTTGTGTGCTACTATAACACTACTTTTGGCTATGATGCAGAATCAAGAAATGGTAGGACCCATCAGCAGAAGAAGGAAAGACCTGGTCCCAAGTCTAAAAAATGGGAAGAAGAATAAGATCAAGGAGATATGGAGGAAGAAGACCATGGATCGACACTATGCATTCAAGGAACAAGTGATATCTCCTAAGGCCTAAAGGAGATGCAGGACTTAGGGGGAGTTATATATTGATCAGATCATTCACCCCTTAGTTGTAAGTGGTCAAGGAGATGAACAAGCTGCTACTAGTAAGAGAAAGAAAATAAGATGGCAGTATGTGTGAGTAGTTACTGCCTTGACTACATATGGAAGATGGTATACTGCTACAGGTGAAACGAATGGTAGTAGAAGAAATTGGAACCAAGAAACAAAGGTAAATATGAAAGTGACCCTGTAGAGACAAGAGACGGGTATGCGAAGCATGTTACCAACATGGATGTTGATCAGTGTTGCTAAGTTATGTAAGTCAATGAGTTGAGGGATCATTGCAGTAACTCTGATGGCCTGGATGGATGTGGTTATGTCTCAGGTGTTATTGAAAAGGACCTCAATGACATGTATTGGTCTGGTAGCTGATCTCATGTGGATGTATCTTTATGAGTCAACCGGTTGGATAGGTGAGCTGCAAGGATACTATCAGCATAATATCTCTCTTTGTATGTAGAGGTTATAGGTACTTAGGTGAGTACCATTTTGAAATCTGGTAGATGAGAAATGAAGACCAAAAATCTATGGTTCAGGGGGAGTTCAGAGCTATATCCTCAGATCGATATCAGTAGATTGAACACAGAAGCGGATCAAGTAGATGCTCAAAGAAGGAGAGAGACCTATGTTTGCTGTAAAGGGTTGTTTGGTACCTGAGCTTTCCATCTCAAGTGTTGATGTTTGAGATGATGTTGTGCAAAATCTTCAAAATGGAGATGCACCTAATAATAAGGAGAGAAGGATTCATGATAGTGCTCGGTGGATGCAAGGAGAAATGTTATCCTGATAGTTCCCTTTGCCATTGTTGTCAAAGGGGGAGAAAGTTACTATAGTATATGGGATACTACATGTGTTGACATAAATGCCAAAGGTGGAGATTGTTGGCATAGTGTTGTCATTGATATCAAACTGGTATAGGATGTTACCGGTATCACTGGCATTCTTGTCAACTAATGAACAAGAGGTTATTGGCATTAGAGTTTGTTGTCAACCGGTATAGAAGATGGATCCGTATGGGAGAAGAATTAATGTGTTGTCATTGATGACAACCTGGTGACCATCCTCTTGTAGAAGGAAGAACTGGTTTAATAAAGAAGAATGCTAATGTGTCTGCAAGAATACACATGGGATACCGGGATGTTGAAGGAAGGTTGTTGCAGAATAGTTGGAGTGTGGTGACTTGGTGTCATCAGTATGTCTCAATGGTAATATGGACAATGTGTGGGTGTAGAAGAGTCCCATCTATTAGAGACATGCATGATTTGGATAGACATGTTTGAAGACCGGTTTAGGTGTTCCACCGACAACTCAGCAAGTGCAGACATGATGAGTGAACCTGTATAATGTGAGATACCAATAGGATTCATTAACCAGAAGTGAAGAGGAACCAATAGAGGGTGTGGTCTGTGACCAAGATAAATCAACAAAGTAGTGTGATGAGGTGGATACCAACTATGATGCCATGTGAAGATGAAGTGACCGATGAAACTTGCACAGGTTGGTGAAGTAAGGTCGGTGAGGTAGTTGTGATTGGTGCAAAATTAATGGTGACTACAAAGCTTGAGGTAGAGTAGCAGAGTTGTGTGGCTTGAGATCTAGGACAAATTGATTCTATGGATTGAAGTAGGTGAAGGAGATAGCTGCATCATTTATGGTGATTGATTGAGAAAAGTCAAAAGATTGATTGCAGGCTGTTGAAGAAGGAAGGCATGTTATGAAAGGCACGTAAATTGCAGATATGTGTAGATAGACATCTCTGAGTTGTGATCCAATCAGATTTGATTGGATTCGATGTGTCTCGTGATCAGTGAAGAAAACCCTAAGGCGCCAAGTTTGAATTGGTTTTTGGCGGGAACTCTGGGTCATAAATACATGAGCCTAAGAGATAGTTGGTGCTGCAGAATGAGAGATGATCATGCTCTTGCAAAGTGACTAAGTGTTACTTCTGCATGTAAGAGAAAAATAGTGAAGTGATCCATGAATATATGATAAGAGAGTAAGAAGGAGGTAGAATGAGGTTGAAGTATTCAACCGGTAGAAGAGAAGAAGTGGTAGTGTCCATACCGGTAGAGAGAAAGGTGAACCAGTGAGCAGCAATAGTGAGAAGAGAGAGAGTAGTGAGTAAGAAGAGAAGATCTAGTAGGATAGTGAATTATTTGGTGGAGATTTAGTTAGAGTGATCAAAGAACTGCTAAGATTGAGGAGATACCTTACCGTCAGGGAAGATTGTATGAAATGGTTGCAAGATTCACTTGTAACAAGATAACAACTTATTTATTTGATGTTTATATTGTGAAAACTAAGTTGTAGCTCCTTTGGGTTGTAGCCCATAAAATAGGCAGGGGTTGGTGCTCCTTGGGTTGGTGCCCTAAACTTTGTAACAATGTTTTTCATTGTGAGGCTGGATTGGAGTAGTAGACTCCAACAGCATTGCTCATCGAGGTTTTTCCCATCTTGGGTTTTCCTCATATATCCTATTGTTATGTGATGTCTCCTTGTGTGTGTGTGTATATTTGAGTTAGTCCCTTTACTAACTGGTAAGCCTACACTGTTCTTGATTCACAAATTGATGTTTCTCGCAAAGGATAGCTAAAAGGAAATTTTTTGAGAACCACTGATTCACTCCCTCCCCCTCTCAGTGGTGCATTGTGTTGAACAGTATGTGGTTGATGATTGAACTTGACCATCTAATCTAGATGTCTAATGTGGTGAAATGTGTAATCCAATAAGTCCAACAAGAGAACTGAAGTCTATGAATGCAGAGTTGGTGCACATAAATGAGGTGGTTTTCAATCAAATCTGGTAGATCAACATAGGATGAAGAATGCATTAATGGTGAACCTGCAGAAGATCATGTAAGTAGCTCGCAAACATCAGAACATCTTCAGTTGACATGATGTCTAGGATAGAAGCAAGTAAAGATTACTAAAGATAGTAATCTAAACCGAGTGCATGAACTGAAGAAGGAAGTTGCTACATTTAATGATGATGGGGAGAAAATCTCTAGTTCAGATTTAGAAGATCAAATCTGCCTGATCTATCAGATGTACATTTGAACTTTATCTCTTGGCGAGAATGCTGGTATGCTCTTGAGATAGAGTGTGAATGTGTATATGGATGAGGTGGTTGATGATATGATGCGTGGAACTACCACAAATAATGACTAAGATCAATGTTTCCCATTCTAATCCATCTGATCAACGACTTAGATTTAAATAACAAAAGATACAAATTGGTGGTGTCTTGTGTGTATAGGAACTTGAATTGCTAAATGGCCAAATACAAACCAACTAAGTGAATGATCTATAAGCTACATAGGAAATTGTACAACTCATGTGGAATGACAACAAGGAAACATATCTTGTCTGATATGTGATGAGTTAAAACTAGACCGACTTGATGTAGTGGTAGAGAATGCATGCAATATTGAAGAGCTAGTGAGTTGTAGAAATAAAAAGAGAGAAGAGTAGTAGAAAAATAGAATCGATGGAAGGAGAGAATGGAGAGAAAGCACAATAGAGAGATGCAGTGACTAGAGAAAAAGTGCAAAGATGAAGTAGACAAAACAACAAAGAAATAGCCAAAGAATAGTAGAAAAGAGTGTAGCAGAGATCAGTGATCGAAATAGAGCAGAGGTCTAAGAACAAAGAGAGAGACATACACGAGTGCAAAGAGTAGAGATTGAAGCCTTATATTAGAGAGAAGAAACTAGTCAGTTCAATCTCAAGAGAAGAATACTCGTGAGTTGCAAATACTCATTTGCAACAAGGTATTTGAACTCTGTTCATTATATATTCATTGTAATCTCTAAGTGGCTGCTCAGAGCTAAGGGTTGGTGCTCCTTGGGTTGGTTCCCTAAAGCTAGGGGTTGGTGCCCTAAATGTTGTAATTAATTTTTCTTGTGAGGCTGGATTGGAGCAGTAGACTCCAACAACATTTCTCACCCAGGTTTTTCCCCACTGTGGGTTTTCCTCGTATATTCCTGTGTTATGGATATGCCTCTTATGTGTATGTTCTCATGTGTTTGATACCTATTCTCATTGCATTGTGATTCCTGTTATTAAAGCTTAGATCCTTTTATGAGTTAAAGTTTTTATTGATCACCACTGATTCACCCCCCTCTCAGTGGTCCACTGTGTCCCAACATTGATGTCATTCCTTGTGGGAAGTTGTCATTTTCTTAAGGATTCTCTCTTATATAATAGGTGTGTATCCTTGACTACAACCTCTTCTTTCCACTTTTCACTGTATATTTATTATAAACTTAACCCTCACATTGGGTCAAAGATGTGTCATCCTTCATCAAGAAACCCTTTCACCTATCACTAGGATGGTATGAATTCTTTTTCCCCTTTCATTGTCTTGGTAGAAGATTTTATGTTTGTTCAAGAAACTCCTCTTGGAGGTAGATGTCTTTTTAGAAAATATTTCTTCTCCTCCAAGGATCCTCTTTATGCTTGTTACAAGATATCTCTTTTCCAACTATCTTATCCTTTCTTGTAAGAGCATTCCCTCTTTAGCTTGGATTTATTAACATTGTTACCTAAAAGGATATCTCCTTGGTGTTGAAGGGAAATATTCTTCTTTCTAGTTTCCTTAAGACATAAACAAAGGTTTATGTTGAAATTTTAAGGGGGGCATGCATATCGCCCTCTTTGTACCATATTGTAATATGTGTTTTTCATGTCTTAAACAAGGTGTTCATTCTTGAAATGAGAGAAAAAAAATTCTTATACGAGATGCTTCATGCCTGAAACTAGATGCAACATTGATATATGTATTAGATGGGGTGCACATTCTCAAAACTAGAGAAAATAAAATCTTACATGGGATGACCTCAAAACTAGACATATATATGTCTTATATTGTTGGTATTTTGGATATATTGATATGGTTTTGTCATTGATGTCAACACCTATTAACACTTATCAACTCTGGCACTTGGAGAATCAGCAATGTTCATCAGCAAGAAAGTGACTTATACACAGTCACTGGTATCTGGTACACCGATAGGATATATTGTTCACCGGCACTTGGAATGGCATGGAAAACACTTGGTTATGTTGAAGACATCATTTGGACACTTTGTCTTGAAGATTTGTTCATTGGTATATTTGTGATTGCATATTTGTTGTTACCGGCAAATAGGTCTAGGATAAACACCGACAGGCTTATCTATTCCAGATCAACATGACACACTATGGAGATGATTTAGTAATGTTGTAAATGCATTAAGCCGACATGTTGAATTGGATATTGCATTGGTTATTGTTTTACTTGTAAATTATTTTATTGTAATATCTTTCGTAAAGCTGACCTATACATTTTGGTCCTAGGCTTTGGTATATATGTAAGATCTTATTTGTAAGATCTATATGCGATTGAAAAGACATATAATTCAGTATATGTGAGAATAAGCAGAGCTATACACACAGACATCATTTGAAGATTGAAGGAAGGTTTTATGAAGGCATATCAGAACTGAACCGATACTAAATCCAACATATGAAGATACTATTTTGAGCAGTACATTATTATTGGATTTAACCATCCAATTGTAGTCAGTGTGACTCCCATTTGTGTTTGAGCAATGAACTCTAGGCGCTTGGCCTTTCTGCATGTGCAGACCCCCTATTGTATACACATACTATCTGCAGTAGTATCATCTGATTGTGGGTAAGGTTTCCAACCATGGTTTTTCCCCCTTATAGGGTTTCCACATACAAATATTGGTGTTATGTGTTGTCAATGTTATTGTCCTTTTGTTTCATGCATTAATATTTACCGGTTTTGCAATTAACTGATAAACTATCTATCGACATTAAGTTTGGTTTACCAGTACTAAGCATTAAGTTTGGATAAGTTGTTTTTGGTTTAAATTTATTAGACAGCTAATTCACCCCCCCCTCTCAATTGTCTCTGGGACCTAACAATTGGTATCAGAGCCTAGTCCTCTTTTTGCATAAGTTTAACAACTTGAGGAGATCCAATGTCTTCTAACTATTTCAGGAAGGACAGTCCTAAACTTGATGGAACCAACTATGGCATATGGAAGATCAGGATGGAGACACATCTGAATTGCATTGGGAAGGACATCTGGGAAGTTACAAAGAATGGCTATATTGCTCCTACTCTCGGTCAGCCCAATCCACCTACCTTAGAAAAAGATGAAGAAAATGATTGCAAAGCAAGGGAAGCACTTTTGAGTGCAGTATCAGATCAACAAATCTTGGGATTATCAGATAGATATACTACTAAAGCTATTTGTGACAATTTGGAAACATTGAATGAAGGAGATTCCACAGTCAAAATTGCAAAACTTGAAAGCTTCCGGGTCAGGTATGAAAATCTGAAAATGGAAGAAGATGAAAGGATTTCTGCTTTTATGGAAAGAGTAAATGAAATTGTTTTGGGTATACAATGTTGTGGAGGAACCTTAAGTGAAGATGAAATTGTTTCAAAAGTTTCAAGAGGATTGCCACCGGCATACAAAATGAAAGTTACTTCTATAAATGAGTTAAAAACAATGCCTAATACATCAGTAACTAGAGATACATTGATTGGAATACTTTCAGCTTTTGAAATTGAGGAATTTGGTCCTGTTGGTACTATAAAGATAGATTTATCTTTTAAGGCATTAACATCATCTGCACCATCATTTGACAAATCTGATTGGAAAGCCTTTTATGCAAGAGAACTTGAAGAGAGTAGGAGAGAAAATGAAGAACTTGAAGCACTATTTGCAAGGAAAATGCCTAAAGGTCCAATTGGAAGTAAGTATGAAGGTAAAGCACCCTTTAAATGTTTTAACTGTAATAACATTGGTCATATGGCTTCAAGATGCCTTGAAAGACATGCAAGATTGAAAGAAGAAGCTAGAAGAACATACACGCCTAACCCTAAATATCAGAGATACAAATTTAAGAAGAATAAAGACAAATCTTGTTATCTTGCTGATGAAGGAGGCACTGATGATTCTGATGAGGATCCGACAGACAATGGATGGGTTTTTGTTGCTATAATAGAAGATCAACCGACACCTACTGTTCAACTAGTAGAGCAGGCCCTGACAACTAAAATTGAAGTTAAGGATGAATGGACCATTGATTCAGGATGTTCACATCATATGACTGGTGACAAAAGTAAATTCTTGACTTTTCAGGAACATAATGGAGGTTTAGTAAGATTTGGAGATGATAAAGCTTGTTTGATCAAAGGTTAAGGTACTATATCTCTTGATGGTAAGCATATTACTAACAATGTTTACTATGTTGAAGGTTTAAAGCATAATCTTTTGAGTGTTGGTCAATTAGTTGAAAAAGGATTTTAGTTGCAATTCAAGAATGGAAAATGCAAAATTATGAACAAAACTGGTTTGGAAATTGCAACCGGTAATCAAACTAGAGGTAATATCTTTCATTTGAAAAACAATGAAAAGACATGCTTGCTTGCAAATATTGATGAAAGTTGGCTATGGCATAAGAGACTCTGTCATGTAAATTTTGATTGCATTGTGAAAATAAATACATCTAAGGCAGTTAGAGATTTACCTAAGATTGTTAAACCTCACAATCTGGTATGTAAGGAATGTCAATTTGGAAAACAAGTTAGAGCATCTTTTAAAAGTATTCCAGAAAAATCCAATCATACTCTTGACTTAATTCATACTGACTTATGTGGTCCAGCTAGAACTAAAAGCTTACAAGGTGATAGATATTTCATGCTAATCATTGATGACTATTCTAGAATGTGCTGGGTTACTTTTCTCAGAGAAAAATCAGAAACACTTGGGAAATTCAAACTATTCAAGGTGATGGTAGAGAATGAAACCGACTAGAAAATCAAATGTTTGAGATGAGATCAAGGAGGTGAATTTACATATAAGGAATTTAATATATTCTATGAAGTAAATGGAATCAAAAGATAGTTATCAGCACCCTAGACACCACAACAGAATGGAGTTATAGAAAGGAAAAAAAAAACTATCTTGGATGTAGCTAGAAGTATGTTATTAGAAGTAAATCTACCACATGTATATTGGAGAGAGGTAGTAAGCACAACAATCTACACATTCAACAAAGTTCACATCAAAGGTGAAACTGGTAAGACCCCTCATCAACTATGGTTTGAAATTACTCCTACTCTTAAATATTTCAGAATAATTGGAAGTAAATGGTATATTAGAAGAGATGAGTATATTGGCAAATTTGATCCTAGAAGTGATGAAGGAATATTTCTTGGTTATTCATCTAAGAGAAAGGCATATAGATAATTTAACAAGAGATTGCAGAAAATTGTTGAGAGTACAAATGTGAAAATTGATGAACAGTTTAGAGGAACTTCAAGGTATATAGACTCTAAACTAGCAACAGAGATACTAACAAATGAACACACAATGGTACAGAATGAAGATCCAGTTATACCGGTATCATTTGAAAATTCCACTGTAACTGAAGAATAGGAGCAAATGAAGACACCCTGGTATGTAAGATTGAACCACTCTGAAGATCAGATAATTGGGAACAAATATCAAGGAGTTATGACAAGAGGAAGACTGGAAAATGAAGAGGTATGTCTTATTTCTCAAATTGAACCAACATCAATTAATGAGGCATGTGAAGATAAACACTGGATTAAAGCTATGGAAGAAGAATTAGAACAAATTGAAAAGAATAACATATGGACATTAGTTCCCCGGCCTAAAGACAAAAATTTAATTGGAACAAAATGGGTATCGAGAAACAAACTTAATGAAGATGGTAATGTAATTAGAAATAAAGAAAGAATAGTGTGTAAGGGATATTCACAGAAAGAAGGAATTGATTATAATGAAACCTTTGCACCAGTAGCTAGAATTGAGGTAGTCAGATTATTCTTGGCTTTTGCAGCACACAAGAACTAAAAAGTATATCAAATGGATATTAAATGTGCATTTCTGAATGGAGATCTTGAAGAAGAAGTTTACATTGAGCAACCTGATGGATTTTCTTTGACAGATAACAAAGATATGGTTTGCATGTTAAGGAAAGCGTTGTATGGGTTGAAGCAAGCTCCAAGAGCTTGGTATGCTAGATTGGATAAATATCTTTTGAAGATTGGTTTTTCTAAAGGTAATGCTGACAACAATTTATACTATAAAGTGACTAATGATGACATCTTGGTTATAGAAGTTTTTGTTGATGATATAATCTTTGGAGGAGAAGATGGATTATGTAAAGACTTTTCTATTGAAATGCAACAAGAATTTGAAATGTCTATGATTGGAGAGATAAAATTATTTTTAGGATTGCAGATCTCATAGAATGATAAAGGTATATTCTTGAGTCAATCTAAGCACTTGAAGGAGTTACTAAAGAAATTTGGGATGGAAAACTCTAAACCAGTAAGCACACTTATGACTACAAATGACAAATTATCACTAAGGGATGAATCTACACCTGTCAATGCGACTAGGTACAAATTTATGATAGGAGGCCTACTATATTTGACACAAACAAGACCTGATATTATGAATTCAATATGTATTGTTTCAATATTTCAGAGTAATCCTAAAGAAAATCATGAATTAGTAGTAAAAAGGATTTTCTGGTACTTACAAGGCACTACAAATCTTGGCTTATGGTATCCTAGAGATGAAAACTTTGAATTATGTGCATACATAGATACAAATTGGGTAGGAGATGTGGATGACAGAAAAAGCACCACTGGCAAAGCATTTTTTCTTGGAAACAGATTAATTTCTTGGTTGAGTAAGAAACAAAGTTTCACATCTTTATCAACAATAGAATCAGAATATGTTGCAACAACAACTAACTATACACAGGCATTATGGATTAAGCAAATGTTGAAGGACATAAAGGTAAAATGCAAGGAACCTATAACTATCTATTGTGATAATACTACAACAATTGATATATCTAAGAATCCGGTACTACATTCTAAAACTAAATATGTTTCTATTAAACTGAATTTTCTGAAAGAGAATGTTGAAGCAAAAGAAGTAAGACTGGTTTATGTGAATACTAAAGAGTAGATTGCAGATATTTTCACTAAGCCTTTGCCTAAGGAGACTTTTGAATATCTCAGAGATCAACTTGGGGTCATACCCCCACCAGTAGAAACTTAGACATTTGATGTTTGTCATCAACCAACATAACTAACAGAGAAATATTTCATTCTCACCTTGATGAGGAGAGCTAATTCTTAGGGGGAGTAGTTGGCATACTGAATAAGTTGGTATTTTGTATTTGAACCTGTTTTTATATTGCTTTGAAATTTGATGTCAAAGGGGGAGAGATTGATATGGAAAAACACAAGGAAAACACATGTTACTCCTAGGGGGAGAGATTTTATTTGGGAGAGATTGATTACTCTCTGTATCTAAATTTTGATTTCTAGTTATGATCTCTTTTGGGAGATTGTTGGTTTTTGGTATTTGGCATTTCTGTTTTGGCACTTTGATGGTTTTTCCATCTTGTGTTGCCATTAATGCCAAAGGGGGAGATTTTTGGTATTTTGGATATGTTGATATGGTTTTGTCATTGATGTCAACACCTATTAACACTTATCAACTCTGGCACTTGGAGAATCTGCAATGTTCACCGGAAAGCAAGTGACTTATGCACACTCACCAGTATCTGGTACACTGATAGGATATATTGTTCACCGACACTTGGAATGACATGGAAAACACTTGGTTATGTCAAAGACATTGTTTCGACACTTTGTCTTGAAGATTTGTTCATTGGTATATTCGTGATTGCATATTTGCAGTTACCAGCAAATAGGTCTAGGATAAACACTGACAAGCTTATCTATTCCAGATCAACATGACACACTATGGAGATGATTTAGTAATGTTGTAAATGCATTAAGATGATATGTTGAATTGGATATTGCATCGGTTATTGTTTTACTTGTAAATTATTTTATTTTAATATATTTTGAAAAGCTGACCTATACATTTTGGTCCTAGGCTTTGGTATATATGTAAGATATTATTTGTAAGATCTATATACGATTGAAAATACATATAATTCAGTATATGTGAGAATAAGAAGAGCTATACATGCATACATCATTTGAGGATTGAAGGAAGGTTTTATGAAGGCATATCAAAACTGAACTAGTAGTGAATTGAACATATGAAGATGTTATTTTGAGCAGTACATTATTATTGGATTTAACCATCCAATTGTAGTCAGTGTGACTCCCATTTGTGTTTGAGCAGTGAGCTCTAGGTGCTTGGCCTTTTTGCATGTGCAGACCCCCTATTGTATACACATACTATCTGCAGTAGTATCATCTGATTGTGGGTAAGGTTTCCCACCGTGGTTTTTCCCCTTACAGGGTTTCCACGTACAAATATTGGTGTTTTGTGTTGTGGATGTTATTGTCCTTTTGTTTCATGCATTAATCTTTACCGCTACTACAATTAACTGATAAATTGTTTACTGACATTAAGTTTGGTTTACCGGTACTAAGCATTAAGTTTGGATAAGTTGTTTTTGGTTTAAATTTATTAGACAACTGATTCACCGCCCCTTCTCATTTGTCTCTAGGACCTAACAATTAGGGTTACACATTCTTGAAACCAGAGCAAATAAACTCTTATAGGAGATGTTCCCAAAAGTAGAATTTTCCCCTTGGCATTTGGATTTTCATTATATATCTTAAACAGGTTGAAGCATGCTCGAAACTAGAGAAAAAAAACTCTTATACGAGCTGATATATACTTGAAACCGGACATCACTTGAACAAACACACAAGGATGAGTGGAACTAGAAAAGCAAAACTAGACTATTCCTACTCTCCTCCCCAACTTGGATAACCTAGAAAAAGACATATAGAATGTGTATCCATTTCCTCTCTCATTCTTCTCATGGATGACCTAGAAAAACATATCTATAATGTGTATCAATGCTTCTCTCTTTTCTACTTATGAGCTCATAGCTTTTCTATTTGTAGTTCATGGATGATACATGCTCTTGCTCTTTTATGTGATCACTTGTGTTATTGAGATGAAAATTTTTCAAGAATGATATTAGTTTTTGAGACATTTTGATATCAAGGTCTCTTCGTCTAGTTTACTTGCAGTCTTATTTTTGGTCTTTAGCTTTTATGTCTTTTTCCTTTTGTCTTTGTTTGTCTTTTTACCTTTGTTTTCCTTTTTATTTTTGTCTTGTTTGTTGTGATATTGCATGCATTTGAGTGATTTAAGATCCTAAGATTAGGGGTTTTGTTCTTCAAAATTATTGATGTTTTATACTCCTGATTATGCTCCTCATTCCTCCTCCCTTTCATCTCTTTCGTCTACTTTACTGCAAGTATTTGCATAAGATCATACTCTTGTTAAAGTGGGGGCTAAATGTAGCTTCATAAATTATCACCGAGTCAATTTACACCTTATTTTTGTACCCTTACTTTAGCGTGTCTCCCTCTCATCTCTTATCTATGTCTGTTTAGTGCCTTAAACTTTAATTCTGATGTCATATAGACTTGCCATTTTATTTCTTGGAGTGATATCCTTATCTTGGGGTTAAACCATGGTCCCTAACTAAGGAGGACTAGAGTGCCCAATGACTTGGTACCCCTTAGTTAGGCCCTTTTTAAAAGTGGGGGATGTGCCCTATCTCTCTGGATGGAAATGAAATTGGTATGTCAACATGATAGTTGGAGGTCGGACTAATTGGTAAATTGACCGAGGAACCCCTATATAAAGACATTTGATCAACCTAATTCCATCTTAACAATCCATCCATTCAAGATAGCAATCATGTGTTTGTGCATTCATCATCAAGCATTTTGAGAGGTCTTCAAGGCTGCATATTTCTCATTGTGGAGTGAAATTACATCATTCATATGCAAGCATTTTTGTGTGATTAGGTTTTTTTCCATTCAATTTCATACAACATATAAATATGATTACATTCAAGAAGGAAAGCATCATCATCAACAATTGCTGATATGAGGCATACCTTTCTATTATTTATTTCAATATTTGCAATATTTTATTCAAGGGTAATTCCTAAACTAGGGTTTGACTTATCCAAACCCTTATTCCCAACCTATTTCCCTTCTCTAGTGTTTGTAGGAATAGGTGCGAAGCTATGATCTTTGGAATTTGATTTATTTACAAAGACAAATAGGTTCCCCTTGGATGGTGAAAAGTGTGTAGGACTAGAGCGACAAGCATTCTAGTTCTGATCTGGATCTCCTTCTGGGAACAGGTCCAAATATTCTTATATTACTTAGATCTAGGTTTTTGGCTTGATCTGATGATTGTAGCTTGGTATTTGTGCATAATTACTTCAATTCTATGACATTTACTCTAATTTCAACATTTCAACAATTCAACTTAAAAGAGGATAATCAATCCTAGATCCAGTGAATCCAATAAGATTCTTAGCCCTATCCTTGTTGATTTGTGTCTAGATCTATTAGGTTCACCCCTCTTCAATGTAGTGGTACCTAAGTCTAAAATTAGCAATTTTTACCTTAATTGGGTGAAAGCCCTAATTTTTCACCATTAGCCTCTTGAAGAGCCTATTTTCCCACTAATAACTCAACAAAATCCACAAGTTTATCTAGTGGGTCCTATTGTATCTCAAGATAACTATTTTAATGATAAAATCAAGGAGTTTTATGAGGTAAAAGAGGAGATGAACATAGCTGATAAGCCTTCTTTTGTGGAAGAAAAGGAGAAATTAGTGTTGTTGGAGGAAAGTGACAAGTATAATAAGTTGGAGTAGGAAGGTATAGACAAATAAAATGGTAACCAACGTGAGGTATTTCCTAATTTGTTCAAAGAACATCCACTTTTTGTTGAATAAGGGGAGGTTGTACTATGTTGAACGCCGAAAAATCAGTTGGGATAACTAGATGAAAAGAAAAATGAAGGTAATCATGATGAATTTTTTATTTTCTTATTTGATGAACTTGTTTCAATGACCAAGATGAAGAAGAAATGTCCATATCAATGCTAAATAAAACTCATGAGTAATATGAAGGAAAACATGATGATACTCGTGTGTAAGAGGTTGCTATTCAAATTGAACAAATTTCCCCAAAAAAGCCTATGCTTTAAGAAGATTCATCAAACCTATAAGAAAGCTATAATGAAGTCAAAAGAAACCCTCTTATGCAGAAAACCAAAGAAGATATTGAGGAAGACTTTTTTTGAGATGATTTTGAGACATTTTATTCAAATATGAAGGATAAAGAAACACCTTTTGAAGAAGCAGTTCATGAACAACAAGAGAAAGATGAGCAAGCAACCATAATTTTCCTTAAACCATATGAGCCAATTCATTCCAAGCAACATAATGAGGTTGAAGAAGCAATTCATCAACTTGAGAACATCAAAGAGAGTTCAAGTTTTGTTAACACAAGGGGGTGTCCTATAAGGCATCTAGTCCATTTGGAGGCTAAGAAGACAAAACATGAAAATCTTGCACCGAAGTATAAAGCTTTAATCATTATTCTTAGCTTGCCTATGCTCTTTTGAGCATCAATATATATGAAAAAATGAAATGGTAAGCCACCATGTCTTCATTCTTGAAGGAATATTGTAATTACTTGTAAAACATCTCTTCATTGTTTAACTTTTCTTAGTTGTTCCTCAACATGTAAGGCATCCTAAATTGGGAAGAAAAGGATGTTATTTTCATTAACCAGTGAATGGTTTTATTTAAGATCCTCTCATTTGGTTAATTTCATGTAGGTTAGGTTTGTAATTCCTCTAAGTATTGGTGCACATGTTTTGTTTTCAGTTCTTTCCCTCCCCTAAGTGGTGATACACAAGTTTTTAGTTTAAGTTTGGTAGTAAGATATTGTTGTTCAATGTTTCTAATGACTGAGTCTGAGTTTGGTTTGAGTTTGTTTGAGGTCTAATGCTATGACTCTATGCCAAATGGATGATAAGGCTATTGGTTCCTCATGTTTAGCAAACAAACATCCTCGAGAAATCACTAGAATGTTACCTATTTTTCCACTTTTGGGTTCAAAAGGGTTTAGAAGGTGTAGAGTGTAAAGGTTCAATAGTAATTCTAAATCCTGTGAGATTTGTCTTGTTAAAGTGAAACAAATACAATAATGCTTATTAAATTACTCCAAAAGAGGTTCAAAACCTGAAATAGGACAAGCATGATATTTAATCTCTTGAAGGGGATTCAAAATTTTGAAAAGGGAGCAAACTTTTCATGATGTATGATTCACCAATGATTAAAGTTGTCTTTGTCATTTAGCACGCCAAATCACTAATTTATCCTCCATGTTGCATGGGTAAATCAAGAGCCAAAATTGTCATTGTCATTTAGCGTAGGTGATTTTAGGGTTCACTAGAGAAGAGCTTTATTTATGTGCCAAAAGAAAATCCTATCTTTTCTTCGAGTTCCTCTTCATGCTAGTGGTTGAATGAATTAAAGTTAGTTATTGTGATTTGTCTTCAATCCTTTGCTTCTTTTTTCATTTCAAGCAATGTGGAGTAATAAAATGTATGATTAGTATGTTGGAAGATTGTAATTGATGTCATTGATATTTTTGTGATCCGACAACATGAGTGGATGAGATATTCCAGTACAAGCTCTACAAGCTCCGACCTACTCTCTTTGCTCCTACCTATTCCGATTTTTGGTTCCACATCACTCTGCTCTATCAGATGTTTTTGCAAGTCTTTAGGATCATGCTAAATATCCCATCCAACATCTACATCCAAGATTTCTGGTGGTAATGTTTCTATTGCAACATTATTTTGGGTTTGGTAATGAAGTACCTTGCTTTCTGGCTTAGTACAGTATCAAGTTTTTGGTCTGGTTTCCCCTAGAATTAGCAGCAATATGTTAGCATTAGTTACCCTATCTATTCCTTAAAGTTATGGAGAAAGTCTTTTTTGTGTTTGGCTGACATCTTTATTATGATGAAGATCAGTTTTTGTAGTAGCATGTAAAGGGTTTTTGGGCTAACCTTTATTCCAACTAAGCCAACTTCATGAAGACTTATTTGGTATATATTCTATTTCTTAGTGATGATTAGAGCAGTGATCTTTTGATTATTTTTGTACAAACAATGAATGTGAAAGTGATTATAGAAAATGTATATAGTGAATGTAGTACCCCTACCGTAATCGATCTCTAACCTGGGTTTAATCGTGATTAGTTATCTTGATATAATGATTACAGTTAGATGTTGATTTTACGCATCGCTGTTGATGTGATTTTCTCACTAGTTGTATGCAAGTTATTCGGTGTTCCTACTTCGTGGTACTAACATCGAGCTAACGCTTTCAGTAAATTTTATAAATGTATGCATGTATGATCTTTTGTTGCAGGAGATTTCAGGTACGAAGTTGCATGAGTGCGAGGTTCGTCGTCACCTGGTTTTGCAGGTTTGAGCATACTTTTTAATCCTTAGAGTCGGATTAGGTGGTCGTAAGACCTTAGTCGGCCTTAGGCGTGCTCTAGTGAGCATCGCCAGTCGTCGTCGGTAATCCCTGTTGTTTGGGTTTGCGAGTCGTCTGTTTGGTTGACCTTCTCGGTTTGCGTGCCTGGTGTGTTTGGTTAATTGATTAATTAGTCCTTAGTAATTTGTTGAGTATTTATGCGTATGTGCAGTGAAGATTAATGGATTAAATTGATTGAGAATTCGTTATGCGTTTTTTGTTGTTAATGAATTGCTCGTTTTAGATTGGAAGTAAATTTGAATTTAATGGTTGATTTCGATTATTAAATGCATTATATATATATAGGCTGTTGAAAAGGAAGTTTTATATGTTATCGCCATAGAGTTAATTGTATTTCGTTAGATTATTAATTTGAAAGGTTAAATGGATCTGATATGAGAAATCGATTGTAAATTGAAAAGCAAGTTAATTTTCTGAAATAGTTAGAAAAGTATTAAATTTTGAGTATTATTTGTAAATAAAAAGATTTTATTCCAAAAATAGAAATTGGGAGTCAACTCTTCCATATTACCCAAATTTTGGGAAAATTTGGGGGGAGAGAAATTTTGGAAGGAATTTGGGGATTTTGGATGGGGAAAGATGGTTTTGGACAGCTGGAGATTGGGACTCCTCAGCAGATCTTGCCAGGAACGCGAGATCAGGTAGGATTCAATTCCCAATTTTAGTTATTGGTTAAATGGAAATGGGAGTTGGATTTCATGTTTTTGATTGATTTAGTGGATTAACCAGCTTGGCTGGAAGTGCTTTTGAGATGTTGTTTTCTTCTTATCGTTTGGGTGTTAAAAACCTGTTGTGTTTGGGAAAGAAATGGTTATCATCATACATCTTGTTTCCCAATACACAGTTCGTTTAAAACGAACTTGTTAATGCTGAACCTGTGTGTTTTATTAAAGAAAAAAAAAAAAATACATATCATTTTCGATCTGTGGTTATATTTTTTTTTAGCGCTGGGCGTTTTGATTCGGAACCAAGCTGGGCGTTTGTGTTTTTTCCAAACTGTGTTTCAAAAAAACCAAAACATGTTATATCACATTCGAACTGGGAGTTGTTTATATTTATTTTATGCTAAACTGGGCGTCTTGCGTTAAACCTTCGGTTTGGGCGTATGTGTTTATGGTCTGAACCATGGGTTGGGGTTTGGAGGCGGGGAGCCGAGCTCCCCTGCTCCTCCTCCCCTTCCCCCGCTCGCACCCCACCCCCTTCCACCGCCATGATCTCTTCTGCGCTCGCAGTCGCCACAGGCCGCGGCACACTGCGGTGGCCGCAGGGCCGCGGTGGCCGCAAGGCGCCGCGGGCCTGCGGGCACCGCAGCGGCGCTGCCGCCTGGCAATGCCCTGCGGCTAGGGTTAGGGCATAGCCCGCCCTCGCCGCTAGGGTTAAAAGGCATTTCTTTTTCGTTTTTAAATGTAGTTTTTAAAAAAACAAAAAAAACGTAGTTGGTGGTAAACGTTATTTTTTTAATGCGTTTTTTTTTTGTGTTTTAAATTAGTTATAAAATGATTTTCTTTAAAGTGTATTTTCTTCTATCATTCAAAAAAGAAAACTTATGATATTTTGTATCATTCTAATGATAGTCAATTTAATGTTAGGATAAATGGAATTGTAAGTTCGATTAAGGTATTATTGCTTGAAAACATAATAGAGAACAATCTGTTATTGGGAAAATCGTTTTAATACGATGGAAATTACTAGTGATGATGTTAAATGCTATATAAGAACATATCAGTTGAGTAATTGGAAAGTAAGTGATATATTTATCGTTGGGCATTTGAATTGAAACGATATGCTTTTGAAATGATTATCTCCATTTAGATTCTTTTTCTACATTTTATTTCCGTAATCCGTATTACGTAACTGGAATTGAAATTACGAAACTGTAGAAGTTGGTTTTAGACCAGTGTGTTAATGACGTTTTGTTGGAGATTAAATGTACCCTTGTTTAAATTGCTTAATGGTTGTCAATTTTACTAATATGAATTGGTTAAAACTCTTTATGGCTTAAATTGCCTGTTCAATGCTTGAACCTTAGGAGTTAGAAACCCAAGAACAACTTAACCCTTGATGAGATAGATAACTGTAGTCTGATTTGGATCTTGTAGAAAACTTGATCGTCGTTTAGTGATTAAATCAAATTGAGGAAATATTGTCTTTTCTGATTATTGCATGGCGAGTTTAATTACTGTATTCGCTTTAATTTATGAAATGGCATGTTTTGCTTTGTTTAAAAGGACCCTGTCGTATGGATGATTTGGTGTTCCTGTTTTAGTCCTCGATTTTCGAGTTGACTGTTGTATTGTGATGTTGTCATAATTGGTCATATCCTCTTTGTGTGAGTCGAATAATGATTCGTGGTTAACCTTAGTTGTCAGGTCTCTAGTTAGAGTACCGTCAATAAGTGTTCATCTTTGAGTCGTGTTTGACCTGATGATTGTTTCACTCTTCTTGAACTCCGTTCGTCTGACCATGTGTATTCCTTGGTTCGAGTTCGTCTGAGTTAGCCTAGTGTCGTATGGGAAAGTGGCTTTCGATTGGGGGCCGCGCCCAAAGTGGCTGCTGGGTAACCCATCGAAAGTGAGTCTAATAAGTGATAACCTAAGTAGATTAGAAAATAATCTCTAAATAAGATAATGTGCCTCACACATGGGACGAATGCTATCATAGATTCGGCATGCTGTGAGAAGGCCTGAAATGGCAAACTACCTTCCTTGTCTTCACGAGAGGATGTGTGGGTCCACATGAGGCTTGGATGGGCCGGAAGTTCGGATTAGGTTGCCAGGGTTACCAGTGTATGGGCCGGGACCTATGAAGACTTGCTATGGTATCCATACCAGGTTGTGTGATGACACTTGTCCCTACGTTCGCTAGTGTGTTGTCGTTTTGTCCTGCTTTGAGTACCTTTGAGAGTCGTCCTTTTTGTCTCTACCCTTGTGAGTGTCGGTTTCAGGTTAGACCTTGGGTGGTGATGGCTCAGTTTTATGGATGTTCTCATGGACTCTTATGTTATTAGCTTTGATTATGTTCAGCTGGATCCTGTTCTTTGTAAGGATCGTTTATGTATTATTGACCATTGTGGTCGTTGTATATTGCTTATGTATCGCCTTGATGGCTGGATTGTATAGTGTAACCTCTTGTACTCTTAACCTTATTATTTATCAGAGGGGGTCTTGCAGTTGAGCAGACCCGGAGATGTAGCCCTTTAGGGGTGAACTCCGAGATCATTATGGTGTTATGTGGTGTATTCTCTCATGGTTCCTTTATTCAGCATATCTTGCATGATTTGCTTATGTTAAAATGGTTATGTGGATAATTGGAATTAACTATTAATGCTTATATTCAGTTCTATCTTGACTGCCATGTGGATCTAATGCATAATTGATTGAGATGCGATTTATCGTAATGCAGGTGTGAAATCGTCCTTTTAATGCAATGAATTGGATTATGGAATAATGTAACTTAGAGTAACGAATCTTACTCAGTTGTTGTTAGGAATTTAAATATGCTTGGAAAGATCTCTTATGCTTTGATGAAATCCTAGTGTATTAGAATGTTATATGTATGGGTTGTAATTTTAAATGAAAAGATTGAATGAAGTTTATGAATGGATCTTAAATGATGAATCTTGCTTGTGATTTATATTTCCATCCTTTGAAAGAAATTATCCTGATTGTGAATTGTCTCGTTATTAAGATTTTCAGCTTTTGGATTAATTGTGTGAGTAAAGCGTATTGTGAAAATTTAAGTAATCTCGTTGGGAAACTCTTTAGGAGTTAGTTGAAGTCTTCCGCTTTGTAATCTGAATCTTTGTTATCGTGTTGCATCTTATGTGTCGTAACCTTTAAAAAAATAAAAATTTTGCACTCCATTCTTGTGTTATTTTGGCTTATCCCTTCGGGGTTTCCTGGCGGGGCATTACAGTGAATATGAAAGTGAATATGGATAATGAATGTGAAAGTGATTATGAAAAATGAATGTATATAGTGATTATGTGCCTCAGTGGAACTATATCTCATGCATATTATAGATGCAATTATAGCCGTTCAATTTTGTAATATTGGCATTAAGCCATTATGTGGTAGTGAGCCATTATACTTTGGACAATGAGTCCATCTAGAAGTGATCCACCTTTTGTACTTTGTAACTAGTTACATAATATTAAGAGCTAATCCTCTCCATGGTTTCTCCCATCTTGGTTTTTCCATGTATAAACTATTGGTGTCATGTGGTGTATCTTATTTTTGGTTATTGTTCTTTTCATTTTAGTAATCTAGTTATGTTATGTGGATGGTTGTTTAAAAGTTTTAATAAATTCAAAGTGAATACTAATTCACCTCTCCCCTCTCCGTACTCGAGACGTTCAACAATTGATATCAGAGCAAGATCCTTTAGAAGAGTCTAATAACTCGAAGGAGATCTAGAAAGTTGAACATATGGCACCTAGGTCTACTTTAGACCAGGACAAATTTTTAGATACAAATGGAGAATTTATGACTAGTCTTGAATATCTTGAGAATGTTGAGAATGGAAAAAAAGATCTAAGAGAAAATGATCCATTAGAAAATGAATGTATTAGAAAGGTAAGAGAACAAATCAAGAAATTTAGAGAAAGACATAGGGAAGTTAATGAAGAACTCAACCAAGAAAATAGCACAATTGTGGATCTAAAAATCAAGAGTGAAGAAGATGAAAAGGCCAAGGAGTACTTGAATAAAATGGTGAAATGCAAATCAAAGGAATGTACAATTCTTGAACAAGAAGTCACAAAATTGAAATTAGATCTAGAAAAGTCAAAGAAACAAGAAGAGAAACTTAAATTAAGTTCAGGTAAGATTGATCAAATGTTAGTTGTGCAAAGTTCTTTGGAAAAAAAAAGTGGTCTAGGATTCGAGACAGGTGAAAGCTTTCAAAGAAAGTCAAAAAGAAAAGAAGAATCATGTTGTTGGAAATTGACAATCTATTGGTTAGGTTTCATTATGTTGTTATTGATGACAACATGATTTTGGGTTTTGACTTCCTATGGTGTATCGACAGGCTATTCATAGACTCTACACCGACACCGATACTGACACTGGTAGGATAGAATATTTCTTTGGTCACCGACAATGCAGGCTGACATGGTATAGAAAAGGTCATTAGTATTGGAGGCCGACACATCTTGGATTTGGCATTGACAACTTGTTTTAATTCTTATTCATTTATATGGCCAACATGTAATATGATATTGTAAGCTGACATAAGACATGTAAATTGTATAGGGTATATATAGGTTAGCTTAATAGATAATTTTGTAACACATATGGATATGGTTATGGACATGGAAATGTAATATGATGCAAAATCATTCTGAGAGACTATGTATGTGAGGAATTCATTGTAAGGGTTATTTTGGTACTGAGGTTTAGGGTTTTAACCGGAACAGATAGAGCTTAAACCGAAATTGTATTCTGGCATAAGAGATGATATATTAAGTAGTTCATACTTCTCTGAATTGTTTTCTAGATTGTTATGTAGTCAGTGAGGCTCCTATTGTGATGAGAAGTGTGCTCTAGGCTGTAAGCCTTCCTGCAAGTGTAGGCCCATTATATATTGTAATATCTCTTTATATGGCTAGTGAATTGATATTGTGGGTCACAAATCCAACCATGGTTTTTCCTCTTTGAGGTTTTCCACGTATTAATCTGTGTGTTATGTTTCTCATTTATGTGTTTGGCTTATTGGTTGCATTACTTCGTTTAATTCTGTTTATACCAGTATACTAGTTGGTACATGAATGTTTTGTTAAGGCTAAAATTTACTATTCTAGTATAACATTGATTTACCCCCTCTGTCAGTGTTATTAGTTTCCAATAATTGGTATCAGAGCCTTGTCCCTCAAAGAAAGTTTAACAGATTGAGGTAGATATTGAAACCATAATAATTGAATATGGCTTTGGAGAAGCAGCTTGAGATGACACTTGAAGATTATGATGCTGAAAGATTGGAGAACTTAAAGCTAGAAGATGAGTTGAATTTTGCTAAAGAATTTATTCTTGTCCTACAAGAAAGACTATCATTTGTTCGAGCTAGGAGAAAGGAACTTTTGCAAAATTAGGATGATGAAGAGAAAAATGCACTTCAGGAACAATGTCAGAAATTGAGTTAGGAGAACATGGTTATGAAGAATGAAATGCAAGCTATGACTATAAAGACATCTAAGGAGATTGAGGACAAAAAGAAAAAGGAATAAAATCTTGTTGTATCCCTGAAGAACAAGTTTGAAGAATGTGGTAGGTTGGTTCATGAAAATGAGATGTTGAGGTCTAATTTGGTACAATCCTAGAGCAATGAGAAAGAGCTTGAGAGACAAATATCAATACTAAGAGATAATTTAATTGCTGCAAGTGAGTACAAAGAAAAATTCAAGATCAACTCAACACAACTTGATGAGTTACTGAAGAGACAAAGGCAGACTAGAGATCCTAGTGGACTTGGATTTGAGCAAGGATAGAGTTCCGATACTGGTAATGAAGATCAAAACCATAAGGAATCAGTAAGGAAATTCAATGCTTATAAATTCAATGGTAGATTTTTTATCTGCAATAGATTTGGTCACATGGATAGGCAATGTAGAAACAAAGAAAATCAAAACCCTAATTCTGCTCCTAGTAAATGTTCTAAATGCAATAAAATTGGTCATAAGATAGAAGATTACAGATTGAATGTAAAATGCTATGCTTGTGGAAAATTTAGACATATGGTTAATAAGTGCAGGTCAAACAATTTCACCAGTTTTAGCAAGGCAATTCAAAAGAACAATGTTACATGTTATGCATACAATGAAGTTAGACATATTGCTAAGTTCTGTAGAAGCAGAAATCCATCGGTTTACAATGGAGGATCAAATGATCAAGGCAAAGAGAAGGTTAATAAAATCCAACAAGATCATATTCAGAGATGGGTTAGAAAGACTAAAGAGAAATCATCAGATGGGAATGTCCTGGTTACCTATCTAACAGAAGAGGCTGCTCCTGCACCGACAGTGAGTTCATTTCGTAACTAAGGTAGATGCCTTAGGGGTTAGAAAAATTTCATGGAAGATGATGCATATGCCCCTAGAAGAGATTCTGGAAGATGTTCCAGATATTAGAAAGGATTATCCGACATTGATATGTTTAGAGTGAGATCTGGTATCTTTCATCGACAATCATTTATGTTAATGGAAGATTAGGATTTTCTCAATGGATAAAAGGTTGATTACACTTCATTATTATTCACCCAGCATTCAGAGCGACTTCAGAGTGATTCAGAGCAACTTAGTGCAATCAAAAGCTATTCAGAGGTGATAAGATTTCTTCTTGAATGATCACACCGACATCTGGAAGGATTTGTTGGAGGTTTTCACCGGAAGCATTCTAAAGGTATTTTTCTTGAATCATGGAATCAGGATCATCTTATGCTCCTATTTTCATTGCAAATCCAACTATAGTAGAAGTTAAGGACTTCCCTAGGCCAATTTTCAAATGGTATCCACATGTGGCTACCAAGGAAGATTCAGTTGGAGTGTTTTCTCACGTTCCAGAGGGAGTGGTATATGTGGAAGATGTTAGGGCCTATATTCATTGTCATATAGAGGACTTAGGCACTTCAGAGATCAAAGGGATTTATATGAATGAACTCATGGGAGAATCTGGTAAAATCAAACTGACATATCAACACATCAAAGATCTAGGGATCATAGATATTTTGGATATTCTGGAGTTCGAGAATGTGATAGTCAGATATGTACTAAGCAGAGTACATGGGGAATTCATATGGATGGAAAGACCCTACAAAATCACTAAGGAATCCATCCGGGCAATTATGGGCTTGTCATCAATAGGATCACATTGGGATAAGAAAGTATCAAATGACTTCGTAAGGAAGATCATCGATACTACATTAGACAAGAGATCGATGAAGGTGAGCACCATCACTAACACCACCATCAAATTTGGAAGCATGGTCATAGGTTACAAGGTAACTCAGTCTAAGCTTCCAGTATGGAAATCTGTTGGTCTGCTTAATGTTATAATTTTTGAATGATACTCTTGGTTCTGGAAGAAAGCAATGGGATTTTAACATCCCAGTAGGAAGAAAACTAAAACAATCAATTGCTGCATCAGGAAGTCTTAGAGAAGATAAGGTATGGGGTTACTTCAAAGATTTTCAGAAATCTATGAGGTCTAGAATAAGAGTACCTAAGCATATAATAGAGAAATACTCTACTAACATATGTTTCATGGTCAAGAAAGATGAAACCCTCATGGAGGCAGTCAAGCCCCAGAAGATTTGGATCGCTGAAATGGGCTATGAGGTGGATGCATTAATTCTTGATGCCTATACCAAAATTCTACTTGATGCAGATATAGATGAAGTAGAATAACCTTGTGGAATAACACAACAAAAGACTCTTGAGGTTGAAACTGAGTTCAATCAAAAGAAGAGGGAAAAACAAGAAGGTAAGGCAAGCAAGTTTGTACAGGAAGTTTCTAAGGACATTAAGGTTCTTATTGATGATGTCCCAGAGAAAGGGAGAAAGAGGAAGGATCCAGTAGTTCACATTGAACCTGTGACTGTAGATTCTAAGCCTAAAGATGACACACCATTAACATTTAAAAGGGTTGTGAGGATGAAACTGGAAGAACCTAAAGTGGAAGCAAATAAACAACTGGTTAAGAAGGTCACCATCAAATTACTAGCACAAAAGGAGGCACCCAAGGCTACACCATCAGCTGCATCTGGTACTACCAAAAGGAGGAAGACAAGTGACATTGCCTTAGCATTGGAGACTGGTAATATAACAAGTATACCACCCATGACTTGTGATGAAATTGTTGATGAAATAACTAAGGATGGGATGCTGAAAAATGTTAAGTCTTATTATGATACATTTGAAGATGCTGAACATAGAGAGGTAGAGGAAGCAATTCTTCTATATTTGAATATCTAAAAGAAAGCATTAATTGAAATAGAAAATCAAATACCGACAGAGCTATACAACATGTTAGATACTAGAAGGTCATCTACAATGCAAGAAGACAAACACATTAAGATACAAGAACTTTTAGCTATATGTGTTGCTATAACTCTAGATGAAATGGAGAAGACAATTGAGGCTGCAGATAGGAAGGTGATGTTCTGTAAAATAGGATGTGTTAGGGGACATAAAACACACAATATCGAATGTTAATGATGTTAGTCTTAAATTAGAAACAAAAGACAAAGGAAATCACTATCCTAAGAAAGAATATCAAGAGAGTTATCAAACATCTAATATAAAGCTTAACAAAATGAAGGAATGCCATGAAACATCCCCAAATGCCCTCCAACATGCTTTTAGTTTCTCCTCCTTTGTTACTCTCATCTCCAAGTTCCAAATGAGTGTAACTCTCAGTAGCTTTTTGCACTATTCTAGATGTCTTACGGAGATTCAAGATTATAGAATGAAAATTATGATAGTGCAAATGTAAACAAGCTAAATATGAGAGATTATTTAATTATCTAATGTTAATTTTAACCAAAATAACAAAAGACAAATGTTCCTAAATCCTCTCTCAAATTTCACTATAACTTAGATGCATACAAGATTTATGGATCTAGATTATGAAGAAATGAGCTCTATTTATAGGAAAAATGGAGTAATGGATGGTTGAGATTGAGTAATCTCAACAAGGGTCAGGATTGATGGATTTATGATCCATGTGAGGGTTTTCAATCCAATCCCAAGATGACAAATGTCATCATGAGATGGCTTGAGAGGAGATGGAAGAAGCATTAAAAGCTTGAGATGACTTGAAGGTTAGTTTGGGAGGTAAGGTTTAAGTTGAGTTGAATTAATAAAACCATTATCCAATAAATAATGTCTTTATCCAATGGATAAACTCTTGTGCAAGAGTTAGTGAGGATAACCATGGTCAAAGTAATGAATGCTTGAAGAGACCCATGGGTTAAATGGAGGTTGAGTTAGAGGTAAAGTCTCTAACAAATGTGGGTGAGTTGAGTTAACTAGTAATGGTTATGTAAGAGCCATAAATGGTTGTGTAAGAATCATTAAGGGTTTGGAAGACTTTAGGGGTTAGCATGTGGGAGACATAAAGCCATTTAATGCTTATCAAAGACTTTGGAGGCTTTGAGAAGTGACTCCAAGTTGCTTAGGAATGTGACAATAATTAGGGGATGGGATTAGGCTAATTAGGAATGATTTAGAAGAATCTAGAGTGGGTTTAGTGAGCAAGTGGATTTGGTGGGTGAGGGAAAATAGGATTTTAATTAAAATAAATTACTTTATTCCAGCCAAATAGGTGCAACTTGCATTTGTAGGAGAATGCATATGGGGGGATTTGTTTAGTGATTTAAATAAATATTTATTTATTTATTTAAAAGAAGAAAGTGGTTTAAATTAAATAAATATGTTTTATTCATTTAATTGGTTAAGAGGTGTGGTTTAGTGAATTAATTTAAATAAATTGGATAATTTATTTAGTTAATAGTAGAAGAGTGTAAGGATGACTGTTGGCTAGTGGATTTAATAATAAAATAAATAGTAAATATTCATTTAATTAAATGGATAGATTTATGTGACTCCAAAGGGTATTCAATAGCAAACATAGAATAACTAGCCTGATGTTAGGAAGGATGAATGAGATAATAAAGGAAACACATAAGGCTTGGATAAAATTTTTGGGAGAGCATATAGGATTATTCACTTCATCAGAGAAAAATAATGATACTGTAGATACTCCGGTTGAAGGGAAAGGTAAAGGGATTATGGGTACTCCACCCTCAATTTTTAAGAATATTAAGATAGTGGAAATTGAGCCACCGGTTAACACAAATGTATAGACAAATACTTAAACACCGGTTAATGCCGAGAACATTGTACATGATACTAAAATTGAGGATACTTGTCCTCCGGATACTAATGTATAGGCTGAGGATACTATTCCTAGAGAGGAATTGATAGTTGCATAGACTGCACCAAGTGGTGAAGCCACCGGTGCAAGTTAGGAGGCAATAAAAGTTAAATCACCAGAGAAAATAGGGGAATCCTATAGGGAGCCAGTTTCTGGCACATCATTATTGAAAATTGACACCTCTAGTGGAAAAGAAAAAACATCACAGAGATGAGTCCCACATAACTTATAATGGTGGCTGCTCAAAAAATGATGAAGGAAGGAACTACAGACAAAGGAATTATAGATCAATTCATAACTATTTTGCATAGATTGGTCCCAGAATGTAAGATTGAGAATGAAGTGAGCCCTTCTGGAAAGATTAAGGCTATAATAAAGAACATCTCTAAATATTTTCAATCATTACAACAGATCTCTAACCGACAAGCACTTGAAAAATTCACTTTGGCTAAGAGAGTCGCTTTTGATCAGATCGTTGAGAGAGAAGAAAAATATTGAGGAGAAATAATTTTAATAGAAATTATTTGAAACAAGGTACTAACATATACATGGTATGTTGCAATACTAAGATTCTTACAACAAAAGTAGATGAAAAGATAAAAGAGATACATGACAAAATTGCTAGATTGCTAACTCTTTTGATGGACTAATTTCACTGACACCATCTATTGATGGACAAATTTTAACTTTGGAGAACCAAATTTATTCTCTTGAAAAGGAAAGAGATAAGATCATTCAGAGAGCCAGAAGTCTTAGAGGTTTGGTGAGTCCAAGGTTGGATTCGCTTAGTGTACATAAGAAGGAATGCATGGATATGCTTGGTAAGCTCACACCGACATAAGTCACTAAGAAGGAATCATTTGCATATTTATTGAGTGAACTTGTATCTATCTCTGGCACATTCAAAACCATTTGGGATACTTATGTGGAGTTATTAGAGAAAGCTTACTTGAAAATCTTGAAATTGGTCAAGCTTCGGTAAGATATTTTTCAGGTATTTAGTGTACGGTTATTATTCTTTGACATTCTTTTTTACAATTTTTGGGCATTGATGTCAAAAGGGGAGAAGTATAGATGTGAAAAAGGATTACAAGGGTTGCATACATGAGGGGGAGTTACAAAGTTTTTGTAATTTTGGAGTATTGGAGTATTTTGCATATTCAGCTCAGGGGGAGTAGGGCAGGATGAAACTGACAATTGAAATCATGACCATTTTTAACATGAGTTTTGCCATCAATGCCAAAGGAGGAGATTGTTGGAAATTTACACTCTATTGGTTAGGTTTCATTATGTATTCATTGATGACAACATGATTTTGGGTTCTGGCTTCATCTAGTGTATCAACATGCACTTCACAGACTGTACACTGACATCGACATGATAGAAGATTTCTTTGGTTACCGACAATGCATGCTGACATGGTATAGAAAAGGTCATCAGTATTGGAGGTCGACAAATCTTGGATCCAGTATCGACAACTTGTTTTAATTCTTATTCATTTATATAACTGACATGTAATAGGATATTGTAAACTGACATAAGATATGTAAATTGTATAGGGTATATATAGGTCAGCTTAATAGATCATTTTGTAATACATATGGATATGGTTATGGACATGGAAATGTAATATGATGCAAAATCATTCTGAGAGACTATGTATGTGAGGAATTAATTGTAAGGGTTATTCTGGTACCGAGGTTTAAGGTTTTAATTAGAACAGATAGATCTTAAACCGGAACTATATTCTGGCATAGGAGATGCTATATTAAGCAGTTCATATTTCTCTGGATTGTTGTCTAGATTTTTATGTAGTCAGTGAGGCTCCTATTGTGATGAGAAGTGTGCTCTAGGCTGTAAGCATTCCTACAAGTGCAGGCCCATTATATATTGTAATATCACTTTATATGGCCAATGAATTGATATTGTGGGTCACAAATCCCACCATGCTTTTTCCTCTTTGAAGTTTTCCATGTATAAATATGTGTTATGTTTCTCATTTATGTGTTTGGCTTATTGGTTGCATTACTTATTTCAATTCTATTTATATCGGTATACCGGTTGGTGTATGAATGTTTTGTTAAGGCTAAATTTTACTGTTATGGTATAACATTGATTCACCCCATCTTAGTGTTATTGGTTTCCAACACATGTTTGGCAAAGGAAGTTGAATTTGATAAGTCAGCGAAAGATGACAAAGGTAAGTCACCGGTCGAGAAATAGGTAAGTAAAAGAAGAACTTATTTTAATGTCTATTGTTTTAATTGCAACAAATTAGGTCACAAAGCATTCTTTTGTAAAAGTAGAATTAATTAGAATGTTAGATCATTCTCAAGTAGGTGTTATACTTGTAATAATTATGGTGATAAAACTATTCATTACAAAAATCATGATGTGATATATCAAAATAAAAGTAGTCATTTTATAGGTCAATGCTATACATGCAACATGTTTGGACATAAGGTTAACCTGTATAGGTCAAGAGAAGGTCAAGGATATGATAGATGTTACAACTACAACACACCTACACACATTGCAAGACATTGTAGAAGAGGATAAGCTAAGTCAAATAGATCAGTACAAAAAATCAACAAGGAAGATGTGAAGGCAGAGATGAATAAGATTTGAAGAAAGAAAGAAGGTGAAGTTGCACCCAGATCCGGTGCAAACATATGTCCTAGCAATTAAGAGGCAGAGGCTTTGGCCCAGGGGGATTAAATCAAGAAATATATTTACCCTACCAAAGAGTGCAAGGTTGTAGTGACAACATGTTGAGAGGTGTATGCTGATGGAAACTTTGGTGAAGAGCATTGCACCGTGACAAAATGAAGAAGTTTAGAAGGTCTCAATAAAATCAGATAGAAAGAATATTTGATAAAGCTTCACTTTATTTCCTATCTAATTTATTGTATGCAAGTGGATCAAAAAAGGTTAAAATGAAATATCACTAAGTCATTTGTCACTAGAAGCTAAATAGAATTCAAGAAGTAGAAAAGTGAATCAAGGGTTAGGGTTTCCTGATGAAGCAACAAAAGGTACTTTCACTACAAAATTGTTACCTTCAGTAATTTTTATCCATGGCTACTCCCACTATCATTGATGTTAACACTCAAGAACCTCCAAGTTTTAAGAAGTGCCCAAACAAATAACTTGAAAATGATCCAACAGGTGCACTGGCAAGCATTCCTTTGTGACTATTGTTAACAAAGGATATTAGGGCATGTATCCATGTGAAATTGGAAGAACATGACCATGGGAAATTGTAAAAATTATGGATATGAGATGATTGAGACAATTTTGAAATCAAACTAGAGTATCAAATGCTAGTTGACAAAAGATTGAATGTATGGAATCTTTTCCCCGATTTCTGTCTAGACGATAAATGGGCCACGATAGAATCAAGTCATTTCCATGATGAATTCATATGGCTCAAAGAGTCTTTTCAAATCACCAAGAATGTAAAGAAGGTTGTAACCAAATTGCGTGACTTAGGAGGTATCCCGATACCTAAGGCAACAAAGAATAAAGAGGTCGAAAAGTTGACCAAAGTAGTCGAAGACAAGAGTTCTTTGAAGGTTGATACCTGTTGACTACTAATTTTATATTAAACACTAACAACCTTATGGGAAATCTAGTGATGGGGGACCTTTGCACAAACGTCACTGAATAACCTCTGGGTTTGAGAAGCCAACTCTTCATAAAATGTGGGGGAGGAAAGGGAGAAATAAAACTTAAAGGATACACTAATTAGGTGATGCACCAGAATATTTTAGAGCATTTGTAGCACAAAAAAACCCAAGTAACTACAATTTTAAGGTCCATTCAAAAAATATAAATGCCCAATACAATTTGAGAAGATAATCAAACAAGGCTCATTCAACATAATATGACGTACACCATTCATCAATTAGATAACAAATTTAACAACACATAAGTTAATCTATTAAGCTTCAAACAAAATAACCATAAAGGCCATAGGCATAGTCTGATATCTTTATCATCCACAAAACGTAATCAACATAAAGGCCTGATTTACAGAGCCAAAGTCTAATAATCTTTTCTTAAAAGTCTGAACCTCTAAAACAATAGAGGGAAGGCCAATAAATAACCCTCAACCCTTAACCAACAATAGGAAAGCACAAGAAAAATCCCAACAGTCGCTCCCTGTCAAGAAAATACTTGCGTGGTATCCATAGAGACACATGTAATTAAAAAGGAAAAAAATGACCTTTTGATGTCATTATGCAAACTGCATCATGGTGATCTCTGCACCTACCAAAACAAGAAAATCATGATGCCAACAACATTCTGGTTCATGAATCATCAAGGGGACATGTGGCAACTTGGAGGAACCTCAAAGTCAAGCGCAAAATGGGGAACAAGACATGGAGCACAGAGATGCCAATTGTCACTACTAGCACATGGAGAATGGTGGGGCCAAAAACACTTACGTTGAAGAAAAATCCTGCACCACACGACAACTCTACGCTTTCTCAATGCAAGGCGAGAAAGATGAGCTTCTTAGAGAAGTGATGTTACACCATGTGGCATGTGCACACAAATGGAAGAGCGTTCTAAAAAGAAAAGGAAGATGCTAAACACTTAACCAAAATGTCGCTTGAGAAAATACTCAGATGAATATTAACATTTTTGGCGACGAAATGGGGAATTCTGCCCAAGGAATGCTAGGACCTAAAATTGCTGGTTCAGAGACTAGAATTTAAGCTTGAATTGGGAAAAGTAGATTAAAGAATTGCTACAATGGGATCCAATCATCTTGAGAAGGCAACACTTGAGCTTCCAAGATTTGACAATTCTGGTCCAAATATATAACTTCATCAAATGGCAAGCTTGCTAGTTCTTCATGGACCATCTTCATAAGTGAATAGAGTTGATCCATGGGATGTAAAAGATGCTCAACTTCCTCCATTGAAATAGGACTATTGAGGCGTTGTAGGAAAGTTCGATCTTGCCACAACTGCTCAATTTGGATCACAACTTGCTCAATGCCCATAACAGAGCTATTTGCAGGAAAAGGTGAAGGTAGGCCAAGGTTCACAAATCTCTCCACATGCTACTTGATATCTGGAACCAAAATCCTCAAAGAATTAAGTGTTGTTGATGCTTGCATGGCTTCCTTGTGATGATTGATGAAAAGATTGGCCCTCCTAATCAATTGCTTGTGATCTGCAACTCCCTTTGCCATCAAGTCGTCATCAGAATCAACATATAGCCACTAAATCAACCTATGGGCTATGGGGAGTTTAGGACCAATTAAGAGCATAACTCTATCAATGATAATGCTTAGTCTAGTACAAAGAGACTGTGCTTCACCTAGGAACCTCAACACAGGTTGCAGCGAAGGGAAATACTACTTAATCTTCTCCCAATGAGAAACATACAACTCTTCCACAACCAAGGAGAGATCTTGAGGAAATTCCAAAGGGGGGTGGAAGCTGAGATAAGTGTGCAACTTGATCATCCTTTTCTCTTATCTCATTTTGTTGATCTTTATTTTTATCCCATTCACGAGTGGCCTAATGCACCAAAGTGAGGATCTTGGTGCCTCTATCCTAAAAAGCTTCCTGAAGCCACGCTATGTGATACCACTCTTGCTGTAATAATCCCTTTACATTTTGGAGTTCCTTCTTAGTTTTCTCTAGGCTACTCTACATTTCGCACGTGGTTGTTTCAAACTTCTCTCTTTCCTCATAAAGAGTGACCTACGTATTGCTCAAATATTGAGCGTATTCTTTTTTTTGGAAAACCTCTTCCCACAGCTGAGCTTGAATCTGGATAGAATCTCTAGAAGTTGCTTTCAGCCACTACACTTTGTGTTCCTTCTCTTGCAATTCCTTCAGTTCAACATTCCTTGTCACCTCTTTCCCCTTCAATTGAGAGGCCACATTATTTAGGGTGGCTTGCAACTTTTCCTTTTCAAAAATTGCTTGAGCTAACAAACCTTGCAAATTAATGATTTCATTACTTCTAGCTTTGTCCTCTTTCCTTTGATGGTTCAAGGATTCTTTGAGGCAAAGGATCTCTTCTTGCATCTTGTCCAGGTGGTGACTCTTCTTGATGAAATCAAAAGACAAGACCTTTAAAGTTTCTTCCATCATTTCAACTTTATCCATCGCAGTGGCATTCATGAGCTCAAACCCAACAACATGCATGGAGTAATCATCTAGCTTCATTTGGGCCTCTGACTTGTTGACCTTTGGGAACATGATTTCAAAGAGGAGACTTTGATTCTCCTCACTGAAATGTGTCTGCATATATATTTAGGCTGGATTCTGGCCATCCTTGTCCTTCCTCATGTTAGTCCGGTTAAGAGGTGCAATCTTAGAGTAGGAGACTTGCTGATAATAAGTATCCGAGTAGGAAATAGCTTGACCACTGAACCAAGAGGAACAACATAGGGAAAATAGGAAATGTAGCCACCAAACATTGTTTGATTAGGTTTTGCAAGCATGGTTGGGGAGAAAATCATTACAAAGGGAGACACTCCTAAAAAAGGTAGATCAGTGGATGTTGAACCAATATTGGGGGAAGGCATGGACTCTTTGAAACCAAACATACATGCAATAGGGGTTGCAGTGGAAGTCTACGGGAAGAACGTTGTAGGGAAAATGGCATTAGGGAAAAAGAATGAGGAAGCAACCTGCAATGACGCAACCTGAGGCTCAATCGGTGGTGTGGCAGGTGCTAATGTAAGAGCAGTAGGGACCTGGGTAAACATAGGTGCAACTTGGGGTGCTGAGGAAACTAAAGATTGAGAAGAGAGGAGGAAAGGAGTAGTGTGTACGTGAACTATAGAAGTCATCACTTGCTGGGAGGTTCTAGGAACCGCAGGAACTTGATAAGATGAACCCTTCTTTGTAGAACCTATGCATTGTTTCTTTCTAGATGGGGGGTCAAAGATCTCCTTATCAGCTAGTCTTTTTGAAGATTGGGAGCGCGGTTTCTAAGTTGGGCTGTCGAAAGGAACCACAATGTTATCTTCAACACCTTGCTCTTCTACACTTATAATTCCTACTTCTTGTTGTTGAACCTCCTTGGGAGATGAGTCATCACATAGGGATTCATCACTCACCTCTTCCTCATCATCATCATCATGTTTTTTCCATTCATCCTTGAAATACCTATCCAAGGGAGCATTGCCCACATTAGCCCTAGGTTATTGATTTTCTCTACAGTAGATCCAGAAATACTCTCTCTTCTTTCTAGGCCAAAATTTGTCTTTCATGGTCCACAACATATTTAGGGAAATAGGCTTAGTTGGGTTATGCCTTTGCATGAGAGTGTAAAAAATCAACCATGGGGGGTGCTCAACTATGGGAAAATCACTAGGATCAACATAGAGGCTTGGGTCATTTACTAGAAGACTGGTGTGGCCTTCCCACAAGCTTCGTGGCACATGCTTGATAGCATTTCATCTATATTTTTTGGATAGGCACCCATCTGGGTCATAACTCCATACATCATCAATTACCACCAAGCCAAGTTGCACCAGCTTGGAGGTCAAGACCTTCTCCATGTTTCTCTTCCATTCAAGAATGATGTGGCCAATAGCCTTGTGGTCTTCAGTTATTGATGTATCATGATTCCTTGACCCTATAGTCTTCTCAAATTCCACCACCTGCTTGAATATTTCAAGGGCCAAGGTTCTTTCAGTGACATATGTAGGCAGAAAGAATGGTTCTTTAGAAAAGCCATGTACCCAGATCAAAGAAAAATCTCTACCCAAGAACCAATCATAGCGTAGGCATTCATTACTCATCCAATTCACCTAAATCTAGGAAAACAAGGCTAATTGCTTGTAGCCCTATTTCCTAGTCTAATAGGGGAAATGACACAAGAGGCTAATAAAAACCCATATGAGGGGTCAAAATCTATGCAAATTCCATATAACACATATATGAACATTCACATAGGCCAAATTCCACCTTGTGAGTAAAGACCCTGTTGCTAGGGGTGTGGGGTTGTTAGGTGTCTTTGGTTGAAGGGTTGGAACCTAAGGGGTAGGGGATTGCTTGTCAATTGTGAGTTGTCCTGAGTGAAGAGATACTTGGGAAGGATCTAGGGAAAGCTCTAGTAACCTTAAGAAGGTTAAGGAAATTGGTCCATTGTGTGCAACCACGTGGAGACCCTTATTGAGAAAGAACCAACAAAAGTGATAGAACATCCCATATCCCTCTGCATAAAATTGGTATAAGAGCCTAGCAAAAGGTCTCGACTAAGAGAGATGCTTATGTTTTGTGTTACAGATGAGTTTTGGTTGTAGGTTCTTGTCCATCTAGCTGCAAGAGGAAGTTGGTGTTGTGTGTGGGCAGACAAGGAAGGTTTGTTAAGGGCCAAAGGGATGGTCCAGGGCCATGGGATGGTCCATTGATTGCCAAAAGACTAGGGAGAGAGGCAAAGAGGAGAACTCCTAGGTAAGGCATAACAGTTGTTGGTGAGGTGATGAAACATGGAGAGGTGGACTTATGGTTGGTAAAAGCACTTGGATGGCAGCCACTACAAACTCCATTGATAGGAGTCACAAAGAGATTGTTTGAGAAGGAAGCAACAACATAAAGAGGCATAAAGAGGTAAAGATGAAGAAAAAGGTGAAATTTTCACTCAAATTTTTTCTTCTAGGTCATTATACTCATGTTTCCAAGGGACTTGGAAACTTTTCAAGGTTGGGAGTATGGTGCAGAGGCACCTAAGCACACAAGCATACCAGGAAGTCAAAAGTCATAATATGAGCAGTTTTATTGTATTTGAGTCATTCATAATGTATTAAGGTTATTTGAGTCCATTGAATCATAACATGTAAGGTTAAGTGAGACATTTTGTCCAAATATATCATATTTGGTCCATCTTGAAGTAATAAAAATGTCCATGTAAGGGTTAGAGTCATTTATGTCAAAAATGCAAAAAATGTAAAAATTGCAAAGTTGCAACATTGCCAAAAAGTGTAACAAAAGTGTAAGAATGAAATCCATTGGTCATGAGGTGGTTAGAGTAGTTAGGAATGAGTTGGAAATGGTTTATAAAACCATTTTTGGTTGAATTCTAGATCAAGGGGGTATATCAGTTTGGAGGGGATTTTACAAAGATTATCCATCAAACCCTCAAACTGTCATAAGGTTTTAAGGAATCTAATGCTGTCATAGATCCATGGAGGATCAAATTTGGTGTAATTTTATATTTAGATGTTTTTTAATGATATATTAATGAAATATCTTTCAGATGAATCCTTTCTTAATCATTTTTGTGGAGTATTTGGCAAGATATGTTTGTTTTTACAAAAAATGTCAAAACCCTACCAAAGGTTACCCATTTTGGAAAAATTCTGGTAACTTTTGATTTAACTGTTGGATCTGGTGTAAAATTTGAGAGAAGTTTTTAAACTCAGTAATCTAGAGGTTGAATAGAGATATTTTCTTTAGGATTAATATTTAAAAAGTTATTGATGACTGTTTGTTATAGTTCATGGTGAAAAGCAGATTGGCGAAGGCAGCAATAGTCCAGTTGCGGCATTTGGTATGGTCACATGAGGAATCACAATGAAGAAAGGATATATGTGTTGGAGTGGTCTCTAAATAATATTTCTAGTTCTTTTTGTTTGACTTAATTTGGTTAAGAATTGGATATTTTGTGATTATTTTGGTGAAAACAGTTTTTAAAGAATGAAAACCTGAACTAGGATATTCCATGGCAATAAAGAATTTGTTCTCTCATGTTATGGTGAATTCTATGATCTGAAATATTGAATGAAGTTCTATAGGGATTTAATATAACCTTTGAAAGTGGTTTGGAATTGAGAAGAGTGGTTGATATTTTTATATGCCTCTTGATTCAAGTTTAAGGTCTTGTATAAGTTTTGGGTCAATTATACCCTTGAATGAAGGTCTTATGGTTTGTGATAGATGCTCTGCATCAAATTGGTATTAGAGATAGAAGAGCCTGAGTGTGTGGGTAGAGTGCCAAAGGAGGCAACCCACAATAGGACCTATCCCAAGCAGATTTGAAATTTTGTGTTGTTAGTTGTTGATTTGGTTACAGGTGCTTGTCCATCTAGCTACAAGAGGAAGTTGGTGTTGTGTGTGGGAAGACAAGGAAGGTCTGTCAAGGGCCATGGGATGGTCCATTGGTTTCCAAAAGACTAGGGAGAGAGGCAAAGAGGAGAAATCCTAGGTGAGGCATATAGGTTGTTGGTGAGGTGATGCAACATGGAGAGGTGGACTTATGGTTGGTAAAAGAACTTGGATGGCAGCCGCTACAAACTCCATTGGTAGGAGTCACAAAGCGATTGTTTGAAAAGGAACCAACAACATAAAGAGGCATAAAGAGGTAAAGATGAAGACAAAGGTGAAAATTTCACTCAAAATTTTTCTTGCAAGTCATTGTACCCATGTTTCCAAGGCACTTGGAAAATTTTCAAGGTTGGGAGTATTGTGTAGAGGCACCTAAGCACACAAGCATACCAGGAGGTCAAAAGTCATAATATGAACAATTTTATTGTATTTAAGTCATTCAAAATGTATTAGGGTTATTTGAGTCCATTGAATCACAATATGTAAGGCTAAATGAGTCATTTTGTCCAAAGATATCATATTTGGTCCATCTTGAAGTGTTTAAAGTGTCCATGTAAGGGTTAGAGTCATTTATGTCAAAAATGCAAAAATTGTAAAAAATTGTAAAGTTGCAACATTGCCAAAAAGTTCAACAAAAGTGCAAAAATGAAATACATTGGTCATGAAATGGTTAGAGTAGTGAGGAAGGAGTTGGAAATGGTTTATAAAACCATGTTTGGTCGAAATCAAGGGGGTAGATCAGTTTGGAGGGGATTTGACAAAGATTATCCATCAAACCCTCAAACTGTCATAACGTTTTAAGAAATCTGCGACTGTCATAGATCCATGGAGGATCACATTTGGTGTAATTTTTATATGTATATTTTTTTTAATGATAGATTATTGAAATATATATTTCAGATGAATCCTTTCTTATTCTTTTTTGTGGAGTATTTGGCAAGATATGTTTGTTTTTACAAAATTTGTCAAAACCATGCCAAGGGTTACCCGTTTTGGAAAAATCCTCGCAACTTTTGATTTAACTGTTGGATCTAGCTGCAAATTTGAGAGAAGTGTTTTAACTCAGTAATATAGAGGCTGAATAGAGAGATTTTCTTTATGATCAATATTTAAAAAGTTATTTATGACTGTTTGTTACAGTTCATGGTGAAAAACAAATTGGTGAAGGCAACAATAGTCTGGTTGCAACATTTGGTATGGTCACATGAGAAATCATAATTAATAAAGGCTACATGTTTTGGGAATGTCTTTGAATCATCTTTCCAGTGTTTTTTGTCTTACTTAATTTGGTTAAGAATTAAATATTTTGTGATTATTTTGGTGAAAATAGTTTTTAAAGGATGAAACCCTGAACTAGGGTATTCCATGGCAATAAAGAATTTGGTCTCTCATGTTTTGGTGAATGTTATGATCCAAAATATTGAATAAAGGTTTGTATGGATTGAATATAACCTTTGAAAGTGGTTTGAAGTTGAGAAGAGTGGTTGATCTTTATATATGCCTCTTGATTCAAGTATAAGGTCTTCTATTAGTTTTGGGTCAATTATACCCTTGAATGAAGGTTTTATGGTTTGATATTTTGAAGAGGAATGTTGCAAAACTTCCCACCTTGAGACTCCCTAGTTTTGATCAACTTTTTATAGTTGAATGTGATGCAAGAAAGCAAGAAATAGGTGCAATCCTTACTCAAGAAGACATCTAGTGGCATTATTTTCAGAGAAGTTGAATGAGGCTAAACATAGGTATTCAACCTATGCTTTGGAGATTTATGCTATGGTGCAAGCACTCAAGAAGTGGCGCCATTACCTTCTTGCATAAGAGTTTATTGTTTATACTGATAACCATGCATTGATTTTTTTAAATGGGTAAGAGAAGTTGGACCAAAGGCACATCAAATGGGTTGAACAACTCCAACCTTACACCTTCACTATCAAGCACAAGAAGGGTGTGACTAATAAGGTTGTAGATTCTTTGAGCAGGAGAACCCTTACTATTCAAGAAATTTAGTTGCAAAGTGTTGGTGTTGAATTTCTCAAGACCATGTATAAGGAGGATCATGATTTCAAAGATGAAGATGATGTATATACTAAGTCTACTGACACTTTTCATGTTGAGTGCAACCTATTGAGACTGAGACTCATCAGATTGCTCGTAATATCAAATGTATGGAAGATCTTATACATTCTTCTAAGGATGAACAAGATACTCTTGATCAAATTGAAATGGATGATGAAGAAATTGTGCAAGTTGATGTGGTCTATCCTATCAAGAAGAAGGATGACACTATTATTTAGGTTGTTGATGATATTCAGGATACAATTGATCTATCTAGAGACATCATTGTACTAGATAGCTAGCCACCTAAAATCATTATTTTGCAAGTTACTTCAGTTGAGAAATTGAAAACTCAACCAAGAGTGGACATTCCACTTGCAAAGCATCAATATGAGAAACCCCAATCCCCATCAGTTTCATAGAACATTCAAAAGAAATCTAATGAAAAGGTTGACACACAAATTTCTGAATAGGAAATGAACAAAGGCCAAGAGAAAGCAAGTGTTAGGGTAACATCTTTTGAACCGGCCAAACCATTAGCCATTCAACAGACTAATGAAGATGATGATGACTCATTAGGCATACCAGGGCCTATAAATGTTGATAATATGAGTGCATTTGAAATGATGAAGATTGCAACTGTCATGCAATCTAGAGCACATAAGAAGAGACTTAAAGAGAAAAGAATGGAAGCTAAAATAATTTAGAATGTAGTAGATATTATATCAAGTCTACTACCAGAAACTTCTACAGGACATCTAAAAACCCCTATTAGCAAACTTGGTCAGTTGGTTGCTGATGCATTTGACCAAATTAAGTTGCTTTAAGAAGCTACACAAACTTATGCTGAGAAGAGTTACAGGAAGAAGTATCGAGAACAACTTTTGAAGGAGATTGATATAGGGAAACTGGCTCTATCACTTAATAAAGATTTATTAAGGCAATCTATTAAAAAAGGAGGAAAGTATCTTGCTTCTATGTCTAATGTTTCATTCTTTTATTCTTATATCACTAAAAGGTGGATTGAAACTGAGCAAGAACTAGAAAAGATATGCAATGCATATGTACCACTTCAAGACTCTATTTTTGCTTTTAACAAATCCGTGGATGATTTGCACAATAGGTTGGATACCTATGATTTTTAGAAAGAAAAAAGATTCTGGTCACTGAAGGAATTGAATAGTCTACTCACCTCCCAAGTGGACATAATACAGAGAGCCTACATGAATGCAAAAGCTATTTTAGCTACTCCAGAAACCTTTACACTTGATTCCATGGAAGAGTTCCATACACAGATTATGTCTACACTTGAGTACACTGAGAATGTGTTGGAGACATGGCAGCATGCATTATCATAACTGAAGAGGAAATTTAATGTTATTTTCATGAGACTTGCAAATGCATGAATCTTGATTCAATTTTTGAAAGTTTTCGTATTTGTAAAATATTTTGCTATAAATTTTTTGTCTCTCTCTCTCTCTCTCTATATATATATATATATACATAAATATTTTACTTTTTCAATTTGGCATTGTTGTCAAAGGGGGAGTAGAAATATGTATGTGTGTTTTTGAAAATTTTGTATGGTGTATGTAGTAAGGGGGAAAATGTGTATATGTGTATTTTTTTTATAAGCACACTTAGCGGTTTTACTGAATTTTTTTTCTAAGTGTTGCCATCAATTCCAAAGGGGGAGATTGTTGGCTTGATGATGATTGTAATGATTGTAATTCATCATATGTTGTCATTGATGAAACACATACACACACATATGTTCATATTATCTACCAGTATAACTTCAGATTGTTTATACTACAACTGGTATACTAAGGTTTATATCCAACCGGTACATCGTGACAATTGGTATATATATTAATACATGGAGACAACCAGTGGATATACATAACTCAACATCAACATGAAGATCTAGTGGAGATTATCACAATCATCAAGGATAATGATTTATATGTTTAACTCAAACTGGTATTGAATTGTTCCAACCGATACTCATTGATTGTGTTATGAGTTATCTTTACTAACAAATTTTGGCGGTATTTTTTTGATGAGTTATGATCACTTGTCCAGATACACTACACCTAGGTAATTATGTTATGATTTCTAGAGGCCAACATGAAATCTAAAATGTCTATATATTGACATCACAATGAATCATTTTTGTATGATAGGAAGTAATATGCTATGCAAAGGCAGAAGTGTTAAGTCACAGAGTATGTTGGTAAAGAGGAGTTAATTGCATAGAAGAGTATCTATACAAGAAAGTTGTATTATCACTAGATCAAATTACTTGTTGTTTTCTAATCACTGCAATAGTCAAATCCTCTAATTGGGTAAGTTCTAACAAGCTTCATTGTTCAAATCCTTTAACCGGGTGATCCATTAGTTTGGATTTAGAAATCCTCCACTGAGGTTACTCCTTACAAGGTACTACCTTTCATAGGGTATAGCTTTTAACTAAGCTTTGGGATCTTTAACATAATTTTCTCCTAGCAGAGCACTTTTGTGGACCCTAATCGGTCAGTTATCTATTATTGCAGATAGTTAACTTGTGAGTCTCATCTCACCGTGGTTTTTACCTATTTGGGTTTTCCACGTACAAACACTTGTGTTATGGTGGTTGTTTTACTTATTGTGGATGATATTATATCCTTTTTGATTGCATGCATATTTTTTATCAAACTTGTTAAGTTTATTCACCGGTCAGTGTTTAAAGTAGTTTTATTTTTGGTGTCACTAATTCACCCCTCCCTCTCAGTGCTTTTCAAGTCCATCACAAAGTGTGTCAACTTGGTCAAAGGCCTTGTATGGGCATTCTAGAGGTATTTTTGTTGTTTAGGGTTCTAAAAGGTGTAGTATGTTCATTCTTGACCTTTGGTGTGAAGGAAAGAGCAATTTGTAAAAAGTTGTCAAAAGTTGCAATTGTTGTCAAGCAACTTTTTTGCAACATTTTCAAATGTGATTACTCCAACGGTTGGTTGGTTGCTTGTATGCATTGAGACAGTTGGATGAGTTCCTTGGCATGATATAATCTTGGAGGAATGATGCCTTCTAGTTGGAGAAATTGGATAAGTAATTTTGAATGAAATCTTTGTCTTCAAACAAAATGGTTATTGAGTTTTTTTTGCATTTTCCTCGAGTTCTGTTCTTGCATGATTCCTAATGATTGGTGGGAATGAATTGAGAATTTGAAAAGTTGTAGTATAGGTGTACCTATAATTTTGAGTTGTTTTGAGACCTTGAAACATTTGGGCTTGAAAGAAAGAGAGTTTTCAATCCCACTGGCTTGGTAAAACCCTCAAACCAAGGGTTTGAATGCTAATAGGGGCACAAATCAACATCTATCCATGGGATCGATCTGAAACCCGTATGTTGATTTTGAATGTATATTAACTATTATTGGTGTTTTTTAAGATATGAGCTATCATTTGACTATCTTAAGATGAGGCCCTAGGCTTGACATCAGTCATGTGGCAAGCCTGAGCAACACAAAAGGAGATACAAAACCTGAACAATAGATTGGTGGATGGTCAAACTAGACATATGAAGGACCATTAGGTAGGTGCAGACCCCTAAAAAGTGTTATTATTTCATTTCTTATTGAGTGGTGAATCTTTTGAGAGCTTAAAACCCCAATACCGGCTAGAAGAGCCAAAATAGGGTCAGTAGGGTTTGACCATCTGTACTCAAAACCCAGATGCAAAAGTTTGGAATCTTTTAGAAACCCCAAAAGGGTATTCAATTATATAATTTATTTAGGGGGTTGTTAAGGTAGGCTATGAAAAAAATTAGGAAAAGTCTGATTGGAGGCTAATTGCTTGTAGCCCTATTTCCTAGTCTAATAGGGGAAATGACACAAGAGGCTAATAAACACCCATTTGAGGGGTCAAAATATATTAAAATTCCATATAACACATATGTGAACACTCACATAGGAAAAATTACACCTTGTGAGTAAAGATCTTTTTTCTAGGGGTGTAGGGTTGGAACCTAAGGGGTAGGAGACTCCTTGTCAATTGTGAGTTGTCCTGAGTGAAGAGATCCTTGGGAAGGATCTAGGGAAGGCTATAGTAACCTTGAGAAGGTTAAGGAAATTGGTCCATTATGTGAAACCAAGTGGAGACCCTTATTGAGAAATAACCAAACAAAGTGATAGAACATCCCATATCCCTCTATCACAAACCACAAAATCTTCATTCAAGGGTATTACTGACCCAAAACTAATACAAGAGCTTAAACTTGAATCAAGAGGCATATAAAAAGATCAAAAACTCTTCTCAAGTCCAAACCAATTTAAAAGGTCATATTACATTCCTAAAGACCTTCATTCAATATTTCAGATCATAACATTCACCATAACATGAGAGAACAAATTCTTTATTGTCATGGAATACCCTAGTTCAGGGTTTCATCTTTTAAAAATTGTTTTCACCAAAATAATCACAAATTATTCAATTATTAACCAAATTAAGTCAAACAAAAAGAATTGGAAAGATTATTCAGAGATCTTTCCAACACATATAGTCTTTCTTCATTATGATTCCTCATGTTACCATACCAAAAGCTGCAACCAAATTATTGCTGCCTTCACTAGTCTGCCTTTCACCATGAACTGTAACGAACAGTCATTAATAACTTTTTAAATATTGATTCTAAAGAAATTATCTCTAGTCAAAATTTATATTATAGAGCTATAAAAATTATCTCAATTTTTAATTCAGATATGACTATTAAATAAAAAGTTATGATCATTTTCCAAAAATTGGGTAACCCTTGACAAGGTTTTGATAATTTTTGTAAACACAAACATATCTTTCCAAATACTCCACAAAAATGAATAAGAAAGGATTTATATGAAAGATATTTCATTAATATATCATTCAAAAAAATCTACATATAAAAATTACACCAAATGTGATCTTCCATGGATCTATGATAGTCACAGATTCCTTAAAACCTTATGATAGTTTGAGGGTTTGATGGATAATCTTTGTCAAATCCCCTCCAAACCAATCTACCCTCTTGATTTTGACCAAACATGGTTTTATAAACTATTTAAAACTCCTTCCTAACTAATCTATCCACCTCATGACCAATGGATTTCATTCTTACACTTTTGTTGCACTTTTCGACAATGTTACAACTTTGCAATTTTTATAATTTTTGCATTTTTGACATAAATGACTCTAACCCTTACATGGACACTTTTAATACTTCAAAATGGACCAAATATGACATATTTTGACAAAATAGCTCATTTAGCCTTACATATTATGATTCAATGGACTCAACTAACCCTAATAAATTATGAATGACTCAAATACAATAAAATTGCTCATATTATGACATTTGACCTTGTAGTATGCTTGTGTGCTTAGGTGCCTCTGCACCATACTCCCAACCTTGAAAAGTTTCCAAGTTCCTTGGAAATGTGGGTACAATGACCTACAAGAAAAAAATTGAGTGAAATTTGCACCTTTGTCTTCATCTTTACCTCTCCATGCCTCTTTATGCTATGACTTCCTATAAGGCCTTCCCCAAACCAAGCTTTGATTTCCTTAGTTGACCATGTTTGACCCTAGTAATAAATTCTATATAATTCAATAGAATGGACTATGTTAGACAGATAGATTGGTGAGAAAAGTAATTGAACCAAGTTATAGAATTATTTCACCTTGTGGTGTACATTTGGATGTGTTATAAATTTGAAATCCTAAAGATCCACTGATTGGATAATCTTGATCTAACGTATGTCAGCTATATCTAGATTTAGAACTTATATGATTCCATGATTTGGATAACATTGATGTATGTTGATGCTTCATTTATATGCTTTATGATATAGAACTCTATATGATTCTAGAATAGGATAAATTGGAGATGATGCATGTCATTATTGGAATTGCAGGACTTTACTATGATGATAGAATTAGGATGTATGTTTTATGTGTGGATCAAAATTATGAGAATTATGATAATTGCTTATGTGGATTTATTTGGATATGAGATATATTGAATAGTTCAAATGTAAATTGTATGCGAAGTGTTTGATGTGTATTCTAATTCATGTGTTTAATATTATACGAGGTTATTGGAAATTACTAATGTGTATTTGAGTGGTGCAGGAAAAGATATCCATGTGACCATGGAAATATTATGGAGAACCAAACCTAGACCTATGTATGTTCATAAAGCCAGGGTTTGTCTATTTGGAGAGACAACACCCCATTTGTGTCGTATTTTATTCGTAATAGTAAATGATGTATGTGTGTTAAATGTTATTTAATCGATTTATGTAAATCCCACAAGAGACACGATTTCATGTATAATTTTATAAAAGTATTTTCTTTGTGTCACTTGACACATGTGTGGATTTATGTTTGAATTTTTAAATTTGTCTCTCGGTAGGAATTGTTTAACTATAGCTTTTTCAATTAATTTAATGAGATTCCATAAATGCCTAGGGTAAAGAATCTTTGGGATGGTCAACATAGGTTTTACCCGAAAATAAACTTCAGAGGGGTTTAAAAAGGGTTAAATGGACACCTAGGGGTAGCTTAATAGGGTTTCCTAAAGCCCATAAGGTATACCAAAGGGTTAAGGGTAATTTTAGGCAAGTTTCTACTCCCATGTGACCTTTTAGACACCCTAAAAAGAGACTTTTCTAAGTTGTGCGAAAATCGAAATTAGAAGACTTGAACTAAGTTGCAAACCTTCCTTTTCGAATGAGAGTTCCCTTTCCCATTTTACCTTTCCTTCCTTTTTAGTTTTTAGAAACTTGTGAGAACTCTCACAAGGGGCTTCTTAAGCAAGAATTAGAAAATTTGTGGGTAATCACCCACTCTCCATTTTTGGAGATAAAATAATTTTGTAAAGAAAAAGATAGATTTTGGATTGAGAATTTTGGCTAAGGGTAGAAAGAGAAGAACTATGGAATTGGGCTGCTCATCCTCAAAAAAACTAGCATACCTTTGGGCAGATTAAGGTTGGTTCTATATTCTTATAATGTTTTCTTATTGCATGTTGTTTTGAAAGAAATGTTTGTGTAAAAGACTAGTTTTTCGTGCATGTATTTCTCAAAAATTTATTTGTTGTTTTGTGTTTATGCAATGTATGTGTTTTGGGAGTAATCAAGACCTCCTACTCTTGGGAGAGAGGAGGATCTTGTGGGTGGTAGAAGTGATAGCCCTCGAGTGAGAGGCTCTTGTTATGAGAGTGATCACAAGGGATTTTCTGTGACCCTTGCTGCATGACTTGTTTATGCATTGGGGGTCATAAGGAGGGAAATAAGAAATGAATGCCTTGGGGGGCATAAGGAATATGGGGGTTGTCATACTTGATGTATTTGGTTGGCCATGAGGTGGCTATATGTTTTTCCATACTTGCAGTCTCCTCAAGGTACTTGGTCCACTACCACCCTTGAAAGGACATCATAATGAGTGGTGTAGTGTAGCCTGGGTTGGGATTGTGTTTGAGTTTGGGTGTTTTTCTGTCTTTTGTGTTTGCATGTGTGTTACCTATCTAGGGCTTGGTTCTCTGAGCTCGGGGGTGGCTACCAGTTAGCCTAGGCTGGGAGGTGAGCTCTCCATGGTCATAGCTTTTGATTTAATTGCAGGTTGTTAGATGAAAATAGCAGGACAAGTAGATGTGGTTGGATTTAGTTGTTGTAGAAAAATTATGTAAATGTAATTTATGTTCTTTGAAAGTCCTCACTTGTTTGAAAGGAGAGACCTATTTGTAAAGTGACTATAAAGTCTTGGGAATAAGTCTAAAGTTATGTAATATTTATTCATGCAACATTGCAGAAAAGAAAGAAGTATCTTTGGTTTTGATTTATAAATTTTCTGAAAGATCACATTTGTTGTGTTTTAGGATATTTTGATAAGAAAAAAGAATTGTTTATTCCTTTTATGCATTTAAACACAAATATTAGGAAAGAAATGTGTTGCATGCATGTAGAAGGCTGAAAATAAAAGCTTTTAGATCAATCCAGGAAAATGTAAAAATCATTTTATTTAATTCTGTGAATTTTATTTTATCTGTGATTGTATTTTTTTTTAAATTGGAGAAAATAAAAGCAAAGATATTATAGCCATCACTAAGGTTTCCAGATTATAAAATATGTAGTTATATTTAGTTGCTGCTAAATTTATTAAAATTTGCTATTTAAATAGTTGCTGTAAAATTTGCAAAGTCTGTCAATTAATTTATTGCAGAAAAGGAAAATCATAACCTATTGTAGTTTTAATTAAATAAAATCTAGATTATTTAGTTGCTGGTAAATTTATTAAAATTAGTCATTTATATAGTTGAAGATAGGTTTATTAAATACTGGCATTATTTATATGCAGGAAATAACACCTACAGTAAATAGTCTAATTTCTTTACTTTTGTTGTAAGTGAATCAAAAATTTATAAACCCATCTATTTAATCTTCACATCTAGGATTTTTATGAGAGAAAATAAATCAAAAGAAAACAAAATAATATTTTAGTATTCTGTTCGAATACATACCTAGAATCAGAATGCTATGGTTTATTCCTTACATAATTTCTATTATATAAAATATATATTTATATAAATATATAATTATATACATGCAAGTTACCTATATATACTTATTTATATATAAAATATATATTTATATAAATATATATATATATATATTTATATAAATATATATATATATTTATATAAATATATATATATATTTATATAAATATATATATATATATATTTATATAAATATATATATATATATTTATATAAATATATATATATATAATTATATAAAAAAAATATATATAAAAAAAATAAACTAAAACAAATTTTTTTTTGCATGGGGGCAGGGTTTAGAACCCCCGCGGGGCCTTGGCTGCATAGGGCACACAGTCCCTATGCAGGTCGCGACTCCCACAGAGGCCGCAGACTCTGTGCAGGCCGCGACCCTCACAGGAGGTGGCGACACCCTGTACGGGCTGTGCTCCACGCAGTGGGCGCGCCACTGTGTGCACCGCAACTCACACAGCGGCCAAGGCCACTATGTGGGCCACGACCCCCACAGTGGGGCACCCCACTGGTGGAGCTCATGCACCACTGCGCCGGCATCCCCAACAAACGCTGCCACCTACCATGGCCACCACCGGGTCTCCCAAATTCGGTCCTGCATGACATCTCAAGAAAAAAAAAATATTATAAAACCCTAGCCTAGGTAGGGCTAGGGTAATAACAATAGAAATGGTAAAATAACATTTAGGGATATTTTATAATGCAACATCCCTAGCTAGGGTTTGCATGATGTTGTTCTTTTTTTAAAGTTGAAAATAAAATTGTTATAGTAATTTAATATATATATTTATATATGTAATTATATATAAATATAAATATTCAAATATTCATATATGAAAATATAAATAGAAAGTTGTAGTTAAAGAAATAAGCATATCTTTAGGATTAAATATTTTATTTAGTGTAGTTGATTTTCTTTTAGAGTATATAAAATCAAGTGGGCAAACATTATTTTTTTAATCGACCTAAGGGTATTTCTAAAAAAAAAAAATAGTGATTTAATTGACATGCGTGGATATAGGTTTTGAGATTAAAACTTATGGGACATTTTTCATCATGGGCTTAATTGTATCTTAGTTAATTTAATTTGAGCACATCTTAAGTATGGATTAAAATGGATTAATTTAAGTATATTATAATTATGGACTAAAATGGATACTAGGAGAATAATTTTTAATTAGCTTTCTAAAATCAATTAATGGCTATCCAAGATTAATTTTGTATACATTAATTAATTATCCGAGTTAGTCAATTTATTAAACTCGAGTAGACAATAAAACTATTCACTTAGAAATCCGCATTTAATTTTATTTAATTTTGAATATTTGAGCTAGTAGATAATGTTAATCTAAACATAGTTAAGACAAAACTTGTTGTAGTATTTTATATTTGTCGATTTAATGTTTTTAGAAGTTATGTTTTTAAAAAAAATTTATCCTGATCTTGCCCTAAATTTTGGGCATGACACTTCCTTCTAGAGAAATCACTTTGCGACTCCTACAAATGGAGTTTGTAGTGGCTGCCAACCAAGTACTTTTACCAACCATATTTCCACCTCTCCATGCTGCATCACCTCACCAACAACCTCTGTACCTCACCTAGGAGTTCTCCTCTTTGCCTCTCTCCCTAGTCTTTTGGCAACCAATGGACCATCCCATGGCCCTTGACAGACCTTCCTTGTTTGCCCACACACAACACCACTTCCTCTTGCAGCTAGATGGACAAGAACCTACAAATAAATACACTAGCCATAGTGTGCAACAACTTCTCCATTGGTGGTAAAGGGTAGTGATCCTTCAGGGAGGTTTGATTTAGGTTGCAAAAAGCTACATAGAGCCGGATATCTCCATTCTTCTTCCCGACTGGTACCAAATTTGATACCCATGTACTATTCTTAATAGGATAAACAATCTTGGATTCTATTAACTTTTTCAATTCTTGCACCAAGAGAGTCTCAATATTTGGATTAATAGGCCTTTGTTTCTATTGGAATAGCTTGGCACCATCAACAAGTTCAATGGTATGCTGGATGATGTTAGAGTTATAACTGTTGGATATTGTTGGCATATGATGAACCAACATGATGATATGTTGATAATGTATGTTGTCATTGATGTCAATAAGTGAAAGTGAACCAGTATGTAGATTGGAAGAAGACGGTGAACAGGTATGAAGATATGTAGTGAACTAGTGTCAGGGTTTCACTAAGTGTGACTACCAGTTGGTAGTCTTAGCTCTAGGTTTTCCAGTTTGGCAATCCAGCTTGTGCGATGCAAATGAAGACATTTTGTGATGAGTTAGCTAAGAAATGAGGATGAGATTGAGGCACCACATTAGTTTTGTGCATGTGAAGGATTTCCTTGAGGATCTTGCATGTGAAGGTCGATTGCATTAAATGTCTACCCTGGGAATGAACATTCTTCTTGGTGGTATGAGAAGAGAGCATGATGGGTAACTAATTCCCATATGCGGTGAAGAATGAACGATGTAGATTGTCTTGTGATCTATTTAAGATTATATTTCTCTATGAAAAGTGTTTGGACAGTCAGGATTGGACCACTTGTATTGTAAACCTAAATGCTTAGGGTTTAGGGTTTATGCTACCGACCTAATTGTTGTCTATAAGGTCGATGATGTTTGTTATTGTTTGTTGTTGGAAAATGTTGTGTGTGTATTCGAGTGATGAGATACTTGCTAGACTAGTAAGAGGAAAACTACAGAGTGTGATTGCAGAAGAGAGGAACTGAAAAGGATATGCCTTGGCATGTAGTGCTATTATCAGATCAGAGTTTTACCTGTTGTCTTCTAACCATATCAACAGTTGGAAAATCCCTTTACCGGGTAGCTTTAATAGGCTTATTGTAAATCCTTTAACTAGGTGACTCAAGATCATTGAGTTCTTCAAATCCTCTAGCGAGGTAACCTTTAACAGGGTTCCAACCTTTAATAGGGCATATAGCCATCCTTTAACTAGGTGATCTTAAACAGGATCAGTTCCTAACAAAACCTTATTGTAAAATCTTTAACCGGACTAGGCTCCTAACGAACTTCAAAAGAGTTCAAAAAAAGCTTGTGGGTTTTCATCCCCACCATGGTTTTTCCCATTTGGGTTTCCACATGAAAAATTTGTGTGTCATGAGTTGTGCATTTTTCATGTGATGATTAAGTGTTTTGTGTTTGAGTGATTATGCATGTAGAGATAATAGGTTATGGTATTACTGGTATACCACATGCATATGTTTATGGGTGAAGTTGTTATGAAGTATTGAATGTATTTGAAGTGATCAGACTTATCAATTTATGTTGTCTGAAGTCTTACTGTGTTTAACTAGTATAACCATGGTTAAGTTCAGTGATGAAGACAACTGGTTGGTATTGTTTTAACTTGATAAGTTGTTGAGAAAGTTTTTGTTTGTACTGATTCATTCCCCCTTCTTAGTACCGATTAGGGTATTTGCTGTTCATCATTATTCATCAATTGGTATCAGAGCAACTCTAGGTCCTCGGTGATATAAGTTTAACTGCTTGAGGTAAAAGATCCTGCTATAATGATGAAGAGGGAAGGTCCTAAGTTTAATAGAGATAACGTCAAGATATGGAAGGACAAAATGAAGATTTACATCAAGAGTATTGGTGCTCAACACTTGAGCTATGTTGAGAATGCCTATATGATTCCCACTGGCACTCTGACCGATGATTAGAAGAGAGAGATTCAAAAAAATGGGTAAGTCATGGAAGCCCTTATTAGCAGCCTGTCAGATATTGAGTTTATTGATGTACAAGACAAGGACACTCCTAAGGATGTATGGGACGCACTAGAAACCATTTATGATGGTGATGAGCATGTAAAGCAAGCTAAGGAAGAGAGCGTTAGAGGAAAATTTGAAGACATGAGGATGGTTGAAGGAGAGATCATTCAACAATATGGCATTAGGATTAAGACTATGGTTGGAGATATCAAAAGCATTGGTGGAATGATTGAGGATGCCATTGTTGCTAGTAAAGTCTTGAGATCATTTTTACAAATCTATGCAATCAGAGTTGTTGCTATCTAGGAACTAAGGTCTAATCATAAAACCAAGGTATCCTTAGACTCTATCATTGCAAAGTTGACTGCATATGAGTTGAATAGCTATGATGGTAGTGTTCAGAAGACTAAGTCAGCCTTTAGAGCATCTGTTGCACCATCCAGTAAAGGAAAAGAAACTAGTATAATTATGAATCCAGACAATGCAAAGATATGGATGATGAAGAGATTATGATGGAGTTTGAAGCTCTTCTTGATTTAAAAGACTTTCGAAAGGAACTGGTAAATATAGAGGTAAGTTTCCTTTAAAATGTTTCTCCTGCAACAAGATATGGCATATAGCTATTAATTGTCCTAATAGTGATAATAAGGATAAATCGGAGAGGTTTAGAAAGTATAAAGGAGGAAATAGAAGAAATTATCTTGTTGTTGTGGATGAAGGTGTTACTGATGAAGAATCTGAGGATGAAGAAAATGAAGACATAGTATTTGTAGCTCTGAAGGAAGAAGTGTTTGACAAGAAAGCACTTGTCTCTCGCATTAATAATTATAATGAGTGGATAATTGATAGTGGTTGTTCTCACCACATGACTGGTGATAGGAGAAAGTTTCTATCTCTAGAAGAATATGATGGAGGTGTTGTCAGATTTGGCAATGATGCACCATGCTTGGTAAAAGGCAAAGGATCCATCTCATTGAATGGAAAAACAAGTGTAGGTGATGTCTACTAGGTAGAAGATCTGAAGCATAACCTTTTAAGTGTTGCTCAGCTGAATGATAAAGGACTCACTCTAAAGTTCAAAGGTGGAATCTGTAGTATAATTGGAAAGAGTGGTGAACTTATTCCCATCAGTAAGTAGACCAGAGGTAACCTATTTTAGTTGAATACCAAGATTAGTCAGTGTTTGATGGATAAGTTTGATGACAATTGGATATGGCATAGGAGACTCTATCATATGAACTTTGACAATATTGTTAAAGCTGGTAAGATCAAGGTGGTAAGAGGATTGCCTTTGCTAAACAAACCTGAGAATTCTTTGTGCAGAGAATGTCAACTTGGGAAGATGTCTTCCTCAACTTTTAAAGGTAAGTCTTTTTCAGCAGAGAATTTACTTGATCTTGTGCATACTGATTTGTGTGGTCCTATGAAAACTAAAAGTATTCAGGGAGATAGGTATTTTATGATTCTTACTGATGAATTCTCAAGAATGATGTGGGTCACATTATTGAAAGACAAGTTTGAAGCATTTGGAAAATTCAAAGCCTTCAGAGCATTAGTAGAAAAGGAAAGTGGCCAAAGGCTAAAGTGCCTAAGAATTGATCAAGGAGGAGAATTCACTTCTGATGAATTCAACAAGTACTATGAAGAGAACGACATCAAGAGGCAACTGTTTGCCCCTAGGACACCACAATAGAATGACATAGTAGAAAGGAATAACATGACTATAGTTGAAGTGGTGAGAACAATGCTGATCCAAGGAAAAGTTGCTCACACTTTTTGGAGAGAAGCAGTGAGCACTGCAGTCTATACAATGAACTAGATACTTATCAAGAAAGGCAAAGATAAAACCCCTTATGAGTACTGGACTGAGAAGACTCCCACTATGAGTTACTTAAGGTATTTGGGAGTAAGTGCTATATCAAGAGAGGTGAGAATTTGAGCAAATTTGATGCTAAATGTGATGAAGGAATATTTCTAGGAAATTCCACTAAGAGCAAAGCCCTCAAGTGCTATAATAACATAACTCAGAAGATTGTTGAGAGTATCAATGTCAAGGTTGATGAATCCCCTAAGAAATCTGAGGGAACCAGTAGTGAGCAAGTGGAAGGTGAACCGAGAATAGCTTTCTAGGAACCGGTTACAAAAGAAACAAGCAAGGATCTCAGTGTTCCTATATTGGTAGAAGCTGCGATAGGAGAAGAAGAAGAAGGAGAAGAGGAAAAGCAAGAAGAACTAGCTAGAGTCATTCCTAGATATGTGAAATCACATCATGATCTAAAGAAGATCGTAGGAGATAAAGATGTAGGGATACTCATGAGAAGAAAGGTGAAGGATAACTTTGGCATGATCTCTAAATTGGAGCCTAAGACTATTAAAGAGGCGCTTATAGATGAAGATTGGACTAAGGAAATGGATGAGGAGCTAGATCAAATTGAAAAGAATGCATCATGGTCTTTGGTACCTAGACCTGAACACAAGAATGCCATTGGTACCCAATGGGTCTTCATAAATAAATTGTGTGAAGAAGGTATAGTTATAAGGAACAAGGCTAGGCTTGTAAGCAAGGGATACGTTCAGGAGGAGGGAGAAGGCTATGGAGAAACCTTTTCTCCTATGGCTAGACTAGAAGGTGTATGAATGCTACATTCATTTGCAACATTTAAGGGATTTAACGTCTATCAGATGGATGTGAAGTCTGAGTTTTTGAATGGAATCCTTGAAGAGGAAGTATATATAGAGCAACTGGATGGGTTTGCCCTATCAAAAGACAATGACATGGTGTGTAGATTACACAAGGCCCTGTATGGATTAAAACAAGAACCAAGGGCATGGTATGAAAATTACACTTTCATCTTGTGAAGATTGGATTTGAGAGAACAAGTGAAGATAGCAACATCTACTTGAAATCAGAAGGTGATCAGATTCTAATCTATGAAGTGTTTGTAGATGACATAATCTTTGGAGGAGATGATGAAATGAGCCATGCATTTACAGATGTGATGAAGAAAGAGTTTGAGATGTCTCTAATTGGGGAGATAAAATACTTCAATTGTCTACAGATTCAACAAATGAAAGAGGGTATGTTTATTACCCAGTCCAAGTATGTCAAAGAGGTATTGAAGACTTTTGGCATGGAGGAGAGCAAACTAGTTGGTACACCAATGGTGGACCAGTTGTAAACTGACTAAGGAAGATGATTCAGCATTGGTGAATGAGAAGGATTACCAGTCAATGATCAGTAAGCTGCACTATGTGGTGCATAACAGACCAGTTATTGCTCATGTAGTGGGCGTAGTAGCTCATTTTTAGAAATGTCCTAGAGAATCCCACTTGGTAGCAGTCAAGAGGATTCTTAGATATCTGAAAGGAATAGTTGACTATGGATTGTGGTATCCATATAATGGTAACTTCAATCTCAAAGTGTATACCGATGCTGATTGGGTAGGTAATATGGACGACTGGAAGAGCACAACCGGTGGAGTGTTCTTTCTTGGTGGAAGATTAGTATCATGGAAGAGTAAGAAGAAGAGTTGTATTTCCTAGTCTACAGCTAAAGCAGAATATGTGGCAGCATTTATGAACTGCACTCAAGCAAACTAGATGAAACATGTATTGGAAGGTTTCAAAGTACCTGTATCTGAACCGAACAATATATTTTGTGACAGCAAAAGTGCAATTAATATTTCCAAGAATCCAATATTGCATGTTAGAACTAAGCACATTGAGCTTAAGTATCACTTCTTAAGAGAGAAAGTTCAGAATAAGGAGGTTGTACTACAACATGTTTCCAATAAGGAGCAACTAGCAGACATATTCACAAAGCCCTTACCAAAGACTATATTTACCTATTTGAGAGGTGAATTAGGGGTTATGCCCCTTCATGAAGTCAACTAAAGTTATGTGCTCTGCATCAGTTAGGAACTACAATGTCAAATCTTTTAGGATTGATGTGTTGAAGGATGCTACTCCATAGGGGGAGCAACATAATAGAGAATGGAAGCTTGTGCCTCCACTTTGGCATTGTTGTCAAAGGGGGAGAAGATATCTGATGAGTTATGGGGAGAAGATATCTGATGTATGGGAAGAAGATATTTGTTAATGCAGATACATTGGTCTATGATGTCTATAGTTGCAATGCTACACTGAGTATTGCCATCAATTCCAAAGGGGGAGATTGTTGGATATTGTCAGCATATGATGAACCAACATGATGATATGATGATAATGTATGTTGTCATTGATGTCAATAAGTGAAAGTGAACCGGTATGTAGATTGGAAGAAGACGATGAATAGGTATGAAGATATGTAGTGAACCGGTGTCGAGGTTTCACCAAGTGTGACTACCAGTTGGTAGTATCAGCTCTAAGGTTTCCAGTTTCGCAATCCAGCTTGTGCAATGCAACTGAAGATATTTTGTGATGAGTTAGCTAAGAAATAAGGATAAGATCAAGGTGCCACGTTAGTTTGGTGTGCGTGAAGGATTTCCTTGAGGATCTTGCATGTGAAGATCGATTGCATTAAAAGTCTACCCCGAGAATGAACATTCTCCTTGGTAGTATGAGAAGAGAGTGTGATGGGTTACTGATTCCCATATGTGGTGAAGAATGAACGATGCAAATTATCTTGTGATCTATTTAAGATTGTATTTCTCTATGCAAAGTGCTTGGACGGTCAGGATTGGACCACTTGTATTGTAAACCTAAATTCTTAGGGTTTAGGGTTTATACTACCGACCTAATTGTTGTCTATAAGGTCGATGATGTTTGTTATTGTTTGTTGTTGGCAAATATTGTGTGTGTATCCGAGTGATGAGATAATTGCCAGACCAGTAAGAGGAAAACTACAGAGTGTGATTGCAGAAGAGAGGAATTGAAAAGGATCCGCCTTGCCATGTAGTGCTATTATCAAATTAGAGTTTTACCTATTGTCTTCTAACCATATCAACAGTTGGAAAATCCCTTTACTGGGTAGCTTTAACAGGCTTATTGTAAATCCTTTAACTAGGTGACTCAAGATCATTGAGTTCTTCAAATCCTCTAGCGAGGTAACCTTTAACAGGGTATATAGCCATCCCTTAACTGGGTTATCTTTAACAGGATCGGTTCCTAACAAAACCTTATTGTAAAGTCTTTAACCAACCTAGGCTCCTAATGAGATTCAAAAGAGTTCAAAATAAGCTTGTGGGTACTCATCCCCACCATTGTTTTTCCCATTTGGGTTTCCACATGAAAAATCTGTGTCATGAGTTGTGCATTTTTCATGTGATGATTAAGTGTTTTGTGTTTGAGTGATTATGCACGCAGAGCTAATAGGTTATGGTATTACTAGTATACCACATGCATATGTTTATGGGTGAAGTTGTTATCAAGTATTGAATGTATTTGAAGTGATTAGACTTATCACTTTATGTTGTCTGAAGTCTTACTGTGTTTAACTAGTATTGCCATGGTTAAGTTCAGTGATGAAGACAACTATTTGGTATTGTTTTAACTTGATAAGTTGTTGAGAAAGTTTTTGTCTGTGTTGATTCACCCCCCCTCTCAATACCGATTAGGGTATTTTTTTCTCATAATTTTTCATCAATAACCTTTCAAATCCTTGTATGACCATGCAATCACACCAAGGTATTCATAATAATAGGGAGCCAACCTTTCTTTGTCTTTTGGAGAAACCCCCTTTCCAACTTTGAGTGTTATCCTATTTCCCACTGGCATTTCAATGTAGTCACCCTTGTCATCTATGAATTTTTGTTTGTAATTTTTAGCATCATCATGATCAAATAGATTCTCAAGGGTGATCAGTCCATTTGGGATTTTATCAAATTTAAATTGAATGATTTTATATTTATAAGCCTCCCTTACTTTAGGCTGCATTTGATCAGAAAATTCATGAGAGTGTTGGATGAACAGAGAAATTTGTTCATCACTTTCAAATAGTTTCTAATAGGTGTCATTTTCTAGAATAGCTGGTTGAACGATCATGTAGATTTCCCAAGGATTGATAAGCAAATCTGCAGCAAGGTCAAATTGTTACCCAATAGTGGCCATCTGATTAGTGGTTGCATTTTCCTTGCGGAAAATCCTCTGGATGTTGAAAGCATCAATTTTTTTGATCAAATCCCATATTTTGTGGTGATACGACCTCATGCGGGCATGTTTGGCACTTGAGATCCCTCGAAATTGGTGCACTATTAGCTCAGAATCTCTTAAGACTTTCAACTATTTAATCCCCATCCGTTTTGCTAAGTTTAGACCTTGAATTAGTCCCTCATACTCTGATTCATTGCTTGAACAAGTAAACTACAAGCAAAAGGATCTCATGACTTGTTCGCTAGAGGGAGACGTAAGGCAAGCTCCAACAATTGAACCTATTTTGCATTTGGCACCATCAAAGTGCAAGGTCTAGAGTGTAGAATACAACTCCTCCCTGGTTAGTGGTTCTTTAGTCAATTTTGGAATAATCTAATCCTCATCAAAAATACTATAGGTACCAAGACCTGTAGCATGGTAATTGGCATATGGGTCATAATTTATGGACTCGTTAAGGAAGAACTCTTGTTCTGGTGTAATGTTACCAGTCACTTCTTCATCCTCTTGAAGCTCTACATTTTTTCTCTCCTTATTAGAGATGGAGGTATGGGTTGGCTCAAAGTTGATCATAGCTTGATCATCTATATGGTCGATATGTAGGGGCTCTGAAAGTATTTTGTGTTTGGCACCATGCTGGGTTTAAAGGATGAGATGAGACCAATCTAGGGATAGGTAAACTCCTATCTTAGCAGTGAAGTCGTAGGAGAGGCAAATGCCGAAAATAGGGGGGATGTCAATGACTACTACCTCCTGGGATACAGTGACACTAGGACATGCAAACAATGTCAATGGAAGAATTTTGATAAGACCCATGATTTGAACTTTGTTTCTATCTAATTGCATAATGCCCCTATTTATAGGTTCATATTTGATGTTCAAAACCTCGACAATCTGCTTTGGCATGATGGTGGTGCTAGCACTAGAGTCTATAATAGAATTATGCAAAATCTCATCTCCTATGATGAGAGTCAAATAGAATGGATTTGGTTTAATATTACCCTCTGCTTGGGACCTGGGTGGTTTGGCCTCATTCATTAGCACAACTAGCAAGTGCAATTACGTTGCGAGAGTCACAAATCTTTCCTCATTATCCCGTGAGGAATTTGTGACATTCTTGGTGCCAGGTATTTCCACCTCTACCAGAGCTTCTTTTAACTAACTCTTCTATTCTGGGATGGTAAGAATATCCAATAAGGAGACATTAGCTAGGGCTTTCTTTAGCTATTTCACCACATCTAATATTGATGACATAGACACTTTTACTTCTCTTGGTTTATAGAGGATGAAATCCTTTCTCTGATATGTGGTAGCATTCGTGGGTTGTTTAGGAGCCTTTTCTAAGCTGAACCTCCTTTGTGTGCCTACAGGCTCTCCTGTGAACCATCTTTTCAAATGAAGGTTTTAGTCTAGCTATACTTGGGGAGCTCACAAACTCGATGCAATTGTGTCATTCATGAGTATGACATATTCATATTCCATCCAAGAAAATAAAGCATGATCCGAGGCTATCTTAGTTTCTTGCTGCATGGACTTGCCTTGCATCTGAGCGATAAGGGTTGTATTGTTCATGCTAGGTGAAGCGTAAAACCCCGCATCTAAGGTAGCACCTTGAGTCCACTAATAAATGCAATCTTTTATTGCAAATTACCCCTTGGACAATTTCTTGGAGCGTGGGCATTGTTACATGGGAAAAACCAAGAATTGGTGTCTCCACCAGATTATTTTGTCCTATAGTTAACTCTTTGTTGGTACTAGGATAAACGGTTTGCAATAGATTAGGCACTCGAACTATCTGGCCATTTGTTTGACTTGGGGAAGCTCAGTTATTCACATATTGGTTTTGCTGATATAGAGGTTTATTTCCTTGGAAAGGAGGTCTAGCAGAGGGAGTTTGGGATCTTTTCAAGTTAATAATCTCATTCAAAAAATATCTAAATAAATTTTTCATGTCATTGACTTCTGTACCTAGAGCTAAAGAAGAGGACGTGTTGGCTTGTTGGGATCCAGGGTATATGTACATGGATTGGGGTGCAGAAGTGCTTGGTGTGATAGGCTTATGTACTTTATTTGATATTTCAGGGAAGACTGGCATGAGCAGTCGTAGTGCAAGCTTCCTGACATCAATTAAATTGTTCTCTGCTCGGACTGTCAAATCATATGCATCTGGGAGAGTATTTCCTTTGAGAGATTGGATCATCATAGATATATCTAAATTGAACACTTTGAAATAGAAGACAAAAACCATATCTGCAGGTGGGTGAGTGGACAAAGGTATCCTCTGCTAGGTTCTTTGAAACCTCACATTAAAGTCTATTACCGCTTCATGAGGATCTCTCTTGATTGTGATCAGTTGTTGCATTAGAGATGATCTATCCGCCTTATCTAAAAATCTCTTGAAGAAGTGATCACCAAGTTGATCCTAATCAGATATAGAATTGGGTGCAAGAGATCTATACCAATCTAAAGCTCTTCCTTTAAATGAAGCTGCAAGTAATCTCAGAGCTACATTATGCTCTTGTAACATTATGGATTGTACAAACATCAACTACATCCTATAAGTGTTCCCCCAACATCTTGGAATCTTCACCAATAAATTTAGGGATGACTTTTAGCACATAAGTAGGAATATGGCTCCATACTACAGGTGGAACGAGAGGAATAAGGGGACTACCATTGTTCCAAGTCATGAAATTTATGGGAGGAACTTGAGCCATCACTATGGGAATGGTTATTGCAGAGATAATAGGTGGATTCTGAGAAGAAGCAACTAAGGGTGATTGGATGGTTACTAGGGGTGGCAGAAGTAAACTGGCATTTGAAGCTGTTTGACTCTTGGTAATAGGTCTGTGGTTCATAAACCTTCTTAAGATTTAAACAAAAATTTGGGTTTCACTGGGTGTACCAAAAAAAGAACTATTGACTACTAATTTTACATTAGATGCTAACAACCTTATGGGAAATCCAGTGATGGGGGACCTTTGTGCAAAGTTAACTAAATAACCTCCAGGTTTGAGAAGCCCACTCTTCATAAAATGGGGGGGAGAAAAGGGAGAGAGAAAACTTAAAGGCTACACTAATTAGGCGATGCACCAAAATATTTTTAGAGCATTTGCATCACAAAAACCCAAGTAATTGCAATTTTAAGGCCCATTCAACAATCTAAATGCCCAATACAATTTGAGAAGATAATCAAACAAGGCTCATTCAACATAATATTATGTACACCATTCATCTAACAGATAACAAATTCAACAACATAGTTTAATCCTCAATGTTACAACATATATCATAGAAGTTACTGAATCCAAAAATAGCACAAAAGTTAATCTATTAAGCTTCTAAGAAAATAACCATAAAGGCCATAAGCATAGTCTGATATCTTTATCATCCACAAAACATAATCATAATAAAGGCCTGATTTATAGAGCCAAAGTCTAATAATATTTTCTTAAAAGTATGAACCTCTAAAACAATAGAGGGAAGGCCAATAAATATCCCTCGACCCTTAACCAATAGCAAGAAAGCACAAGAAAAATCCCAGCAACCGCTCCCTATCAGGAAAATCCTTGCGTGGCATCCATAAAGGCACATGCAATCAAAAAGGTGAAAATGACCTTTCGATGTCATTATGCAAATTGCATCATGGCTATCTCTGCACCTACCAAAACAAGAAAATTGTGATGCCAACAACATTCTGGTTCATGAATAATTGAAGGGACAAGTGGAAACTCGAAGGAACCTCAAAGTCGAGCGCAAAATGGGGACCAGGACATGGAGCATAGAGATACCAAGTGTCACTGCTAGCACATGGAGAATGGTGGGGCCAAAAACACTTACACTGAAAAAAAATTCTACGCCATGTGAAAGCTCTGCACTTTCTCAATGCAAGGCGAGAAAGGCAAGCTACTTAGAGCAGCGCTGTGACACCACATGGCACACGTGCACAAACAGAAGAGTGGTCCGAAAAGAAAAGGAAGACGTTAAACACTTAACCAAAATGTCACTTGTGAACAACCTTAGACAAATATTAACAATACCATTACAAAACCTTTCATGTGGTATGAATCAATGATGATCAGGAACAAAGTCTACTACACTAATAAAGAAAACACAATTTCAGCCACTATGATCAATATTCCCTATAAAATGGTAGAAAATAATGTTGATTATGATTTGTGTGAAATTTTGAGACAATAGTTTCTTGATAATCTAAAGCAATGCAAGAAGAATAAGAATCCATTAAAATATGGAACCCTAGCACTCTACATTCTATTATATTTTCTGTAGGACATTCCTAGAATTGGGAAAGCATTTTGGCTACAAGAAATTTCGGTAACACATCTGATTGTAGAAAATTTAAAGAATTTTTCTGAATACACTGCACAAGAAGAAGCATTTACTGGGTATTTCTATATTTTCCAACTAAAGATGCATAAAAAGAAAAGGATTCCCAAATCCACTGTACAAAAATATAAGGATGACATCACATTTGTAATTTCAACTGATAAGTGCATTATGGAAGCCATTTTTCCAAGAATCAAGTGGATTTTGGCTTTGGGTTAGGAGGTCTCTGAGGAAACACTAGAAGGACTTGCAAAAGTTTTATTAAAGAGTCATGTTGATAAGTCTCAAGAAAGATATGGGACAACTGAAGTGAAATCGATGAAAATCCACATGGAGAAAACCCTGAAGGAAGGGAAGATAAATATGCAAAAAGCTGTTAAAAAATATATGAAGCAGCCTGGCATTAGTGAAGAGAAAATTGAATAATTCAAAAGATCCAACAAGATTGCTACCTTATCTCGTACCCCTGTTAAGGAAAAATGTCTCCAAGTGAAGTGAAGAAAAAACCAGCTAAGAGGAAGAAGGAGATCCCCATACCTTCTCCTTCTAAGTGAGGAAATCCTTGAGAAGTGAAAAGGAAAATCATTGATTTCAAATCTCAGCATAAAGAATATGAAGAAACCAAAGCAGAAGGATTCCAGGTTCAGGCCCAAAAAGGCAAAGCTAAGAATTTAGTCATGGATCCCCTTGAATTAGAATATATGTTGAATATGATAGCTATAGAAGGGGAGCTAAAACAAGTAAGTGAAATGTATATTGAAGTTGATGATGAGGATAAAGAAATAATAGTAAAAGATTTCATTCAGTATTGCATTATACTAACTGCTATTTTAGAATATTTTAAGAGGGATATCCCACAAGACCTTTGGATAATTCTAAATGAAACTAGAAGTAAGGCTATAGAAGAACATAAAGAAATATGAAAATATGCTCTGGAAGTTGTTGGAAATACCCTTTCCAAGAAAGATAAGGCTATTCTTGTACAAGTATGCAAAAGAGAGCTTAGGACCAAGAAAAGGTTAGATACCCTTATGGAAGGATCCCAAGATATAGAAACATTGAAAACAAAAATTGTAGAATATGTTAAGGGAATAAGAATAAAACTCTGATTATCATTGGTTGTTGAAGCTTTGGAAAATGTGTCTACTGAAGCTATCGTTGACAACATTGCCAATGAAAAAGTTGTTTTTGAAGATATTGTATTTGATAATACTATTCTTGATGTCACTGCAATGGAAGAAATCCCACTAGTAAATGCACCTAATATTGCTGATGTCATAAGGACAATTCAAAGGAGAAAGAGGACAAAATGGAAGAAAAAAATTAGAAGAAAAGGTTTGATCTGAGGAACGTGCCTCACCAACTGACACCAATGAAAGGGTGGAAGCCATTACTGACTCCAACACATAGGATTACTTATTGAAATTTTTTCTTGTTGCTCCATTAGCGTTCTAACCCATTGTTTCTTCCATATTATTTGTTGAATTCAACAAGATTGATTCTTTTTAGAAATTTTAGATTGGGAAAGCCATTAAGGTTTCAACTGAAAAGGATTTGTTTGAGGAACTGAAAGAAAAGAACAAGGTGATTGAGGAGGTAATACCTACACTACAAAATGCCATCTTGGATAGCTCAATTGATCGATCCTCCTCTAGTTTAGAGAAATATAAAACATGGATAAAATCCTTGAATAACTATTCCTCTGCCTTGGAAACAAGGATAGCTCGTGAAAAGGAGATTGAGAAAGAAATTTTTTTATTGAATCTAAAAGGCAAATGTGCAACTCACATGGAAATTTGTGTCAACTCATTGCTTGTGGTCAAGCTTGTCTCTCTGTTGGTAATGTAATTTATCTCTATAGTTTGCAATGGCCAGAGGCCACCAAAAACATTCATAAGGAGATTGAATCAATCGAGTAAAAAACTTAGCAAGCATTTCATTTGTTCTAGATAGCTCAAGATCTCACCAGCTCTAGTAGATCAATACTTAAAGATCTACAAAAGAGGTATTTTTAACTTCAGCAATAGAGGGACAACATCATTCTCCCTCTTGGATAATTGAGATATATGTGTAGTGACTGTATCTCTTTGATGAATTGTGCTCTTCAAGGCAGAACAATTCACCTTCCCCAAGCCTAGATCCATTGAAGAAGTAGAACATATCCTTGCCTCTCTCCAACTTCAGTTTATACTACTCGCAAATGCTATTCAGCAATGGGACAACAACATAGGTATTTGGCCTGCCCATATTCAAAATATCAAGGAATCTTTTGGTTAATTCCCACTTCTACCCTCAGGGGTTTCTTTTGCTTATATGTTTTTCCCCCTGCACCCTTTACCTTTGATCCCAAAGGGGGAGTGAATATATACATGTATAGAATTTCATATAGACAATTTGTATTGAAGGACAATTTTATATATAGAGCTTTTTCTATATATGGCTATCACGTTGCCATCAAAGAAAGTGGGAGAGATTGTTAGAATATTATTGTTAATGTCATTGATGTTTTTTTGATCCGACAATATGAGAAACACATTTTGGTACAAGCTCTACAAGGTTTGGGTCTTTCTTTGGTTTGAGCTATACCTGTTTTTGGGTCCACATCACTTTTTTCTATCAAATGTTTTTGGATGTCTTTGAGATCATGCTAAATATCTCATCCAACAACTACATTCGGGATCTCCAATGGTAATGTTTGTATTGCAACATTGTTTTGGGTCCAGTAATGAAGTACCCTAGCTTGTAGCTTAGTACAATATAAAGTTTTTGGTCCGATTTCCTCTAGAAATATTGACAATATGTTAGCATTAGTTATCCTGTCCATTCCTTAAAGTTATGGAGAATGTCTTTTTGTGTTTGGCTGACATATTTGTTATGATGAAGATCCCTTCTTGCAGTAGCGTGTAAATGATTTTTGGGCTAACCTTTACTCCAACTAAGTTGACTTCATGAAGACTTATTTGGTATATATTCGATTACTTAGTGATGATTAGAGCAGTGATATTTTGATTAATTTTGTATAAAGAATGAATGTGAAAGTGATTATAGAAAATTTATATAGTGAATATGAAAGTAATTATGTGCAACGAACGTGAAAGTAATTATGAACAATTAATGTGAAAGTGATTATGCAGCCTGGTGGAACTATATCTCATGCATGTAATATATATAATTATAGCAGTTCAATTTTTTTAAAATTGGCATTAAGCCATTATCCGGTAGTGAGTTGTTATACTCTAGCCAGTGAGTCCATCCAATAGTGAGCTATATTTTGTACTCTACAATCGGTTACATAATATTGAGAGATAAACCTCTTTGTGGTTTTATCCATCTTGGGTTTTCCACATATAAAATATTGGTATCATGTCATGTATCCCATTTTTGTTTATTGTTCTTTTCATTTCAGTAATCTATTTATGTTATGTGGATGGTTGTTTAAAATTTTTGGTAAATTCAAAGGAATACCAGTTTACCATCCCCTCTCAATATTTCAGATGTCCAACAATTGGTATCGGAGCAAGATCCTTTAGAAGAGTCTAATAATTTGAAGGAGATCTGAAAAGTTGAACATATGGTGCCTAGGTCTACTTTAGAGAAGGATAGATGTCTAAATACAAATGGAGAACTTATGACTAGTCTTGAAGATCTTTCGATTGTTTAGAATGAAATCAAAGATCTAAGAGAAAATGTTCAATTAGAAAATGAATGTATTAGAAATGTAAGAGAACAAATTAGGAAATTTGGAGAAAGACACAAGGGAGTTAATGAAGAAATCAAGTAGGCAAATGACACAATTACGGATCTCAAAACCAATAGTGAAGAAGATGAAAAGACCAGGGAGTACTTGAATAAAATGGTGAAATACAAATCAAAGGAATGTAAGAAGCTTTAACAAGAAGTCAAAACTTTGAAATTAGACCTGGAAAAGTCAAAGAAACAAAAAGAAAAACTTAAGGTAAGTTCGGATAAGATTGATTAGATGTTAGCTATGTAAAGGTCTTCAAAAAAAGAAAGTGGTCTAGGTTTTGATATAGGTGAAAGATCGCAAATCAAGTAAAAAAGAAAAGAAGGATTATGTTTGGCAAAGGAAGTTGAATTCGGTAAGTCAGAGAAATATGATGAAGGTAAGTCATCGATCGAGTAACAGATAAGTAAAAGAAACACTTCTTTTAATGGATATTGTTTTAATTGTAATTAATTAGGTCACAAAGCATTCTTTTGTAAAAATAGAATGAACCAGAATGTTAGATCATTCTCTGATAGGTGTTATATTTGTAATATTTATGGTCATAAAGCAAGTCATTGCAAAAATCATGATGTGATAGATCAAAATAGAAGTAGTCATTTTATAGGTTGATGCTATACATGAAACATGTTTGGATAGAAGGCTAACCAGTGCAAGTCAAGAGAAGATCAAGGATATGATAAATTTTACAACTGCAACAAACCTAGACACATTGGAAGATATTGTAGAAGAGGAAAAGCTAAGTCAAATAGACCAGTAAAGAAAATCAACAAGGAAGATGTGAAGGAAGAGATGAATAATATTTGGAGAAAGAAAGAAGTTGAAGCTGCACCAGCTCCGGTGCAAACATATGTCCTAGCAATTAAGAGTCAAAGGCTTTGGACTAGGGGAAAAAATCAAGAAATATGTTTGCCCTACCAAAGAGTGTAAGTTTATAGTGAAAACATGTCGAGAGAAGTATGTTGATGGAAACTTCGACAAAGAGCATTACATTGTGACAAAATGCGGAAGTTTGTAAGGTCTTTGTTAACTCAAACATAGAGATAAGAGGTAAAGCTACACATTATTTCCTATCGCATTTATTTCATGCAAGTGGATTGAAAAAGGATTAATTAAAAACTTGCTAAGTCATATGTGACTTGAAGCTAAAGAGAATTTAAGCAGCAAAAAAGCGAATCAAGGGTTAGGGTTTCCCGGTAAAGTGGGAAAAGGTACTTTCACTGCAAATTTTTTACCTTCAATACTTTTCATCCATGGCTACTCTCATTATCATTTATGTTAACACTCAATAACATCCAAGTTTTAAGAAGTACCCAAACAAATTGCTTGAAAACAATCAAATGGGTGCACTGTAAAGCATTCCTTTTGGAGTCCTATTAACTGAGGATATTAGGGCATATATCCATGTGAAACTGGAAGAAAACAACTATGGGAAATTGCAAAAATTATGGATAAATGATTTGATTGGAGACAATTTCAAAATAAAAAAAGAGTATTAAAGCCTAGCTGACAAAAGGTTGAATGTATAGAATCTTTTCCCCAATTTCTATCTAGATGATTAATGGGTTAGGATAGTGATGAGTCATTTTCATGATGAATTCATATGGCTCGAAGAATCTTTTCAAATCACCAAGAATTTAATGATGGTTGCAACCGGATTGTGTGACTTAGGAGGTATCCTGACACCTAAGGTAACAAAGAACAAAGAATTCGAAAAGAAAACCAAAGCAATTTAAGATGACCGTTCTCTAAAGGTTGATACCATTACAAACCCTATCGTGTGATATGCATCAATGATGACCGGGAATAAAGTCTACTACACCAATAGAGAAAACACAATTTTAGCCACTACGGTAATTATGGCCTATGAAATGATGGAAAATAATGTTGATTATGATTTGTGTGGAATTTTATGGCAACAATTTCTTGATAATCTAAAGCAATGCAAGGAGAAGCATCCATTCAAATATGGAACTCTAGCACTGTGTATTCTATTTTATTTTCTATAGGAGATTCCTAGAATTGGGAAAGTATTTTGGCTATAGGATATTCTGGTAGCACATCAAATTGCAGAATGTTTGAAGAATTTTTTTGAATACACCATGTAAGAAGAAGTATTTATTGGATATTTATTCATTTTTCATTTGAAGATGCATAACAAGCAATAGATTCCCAAATCCATTGTGCAAAAATACGAGGATGACATCACATTGCTAATTTGAACTGATAAGTGCATTATGGAAGCTATTGTCCCACAAACCAAGTAGATTCTTGCTTTGGGTTATGAGTTATTTGAGGAAATGCTAGAAGGACTTGCAAAATTCTTATTAGAGAGTCTTGTTGATGAGTCTCAAGAAAGGTACGGGATAGCTCAAGAGAAATAAATGAAAATCCACATGGAGAAAACCCAGAAGGAAAGGAAGATAAATATGCAAAAAGATGTTAATGAATCTTTGAAGCAGGCTCGCATTAGTGAAGAGGAAGTTGAAAAAGTCAAAAGATCTAGCAAGATTGCTGCCTCTTTCAGTACCCCTGTTAAGGAAAAAACATCTCCAAGTGAAGTGAAGAAAAAACCAGCTAAGATGAAGAAGGAGATCCTCACACCTTCTCCATCTAAGCGAGGAAATCCCAGAGAAGTAAAAAGGAAAATCATTGATGTCGAATGTGAGCATGAATAATATAAACTAAAGTAGAAGAATTCTGAGTTCAGGTCCAGAAAGGAAAAGGTAAGCATATAGTCATGGATCCCCTTGAATTAGAATCTATGCTTAATATGGAAGCTATAGAAGGAGAGATAAAGAAAGTAGGTGAAATGTATATTGAAGCTGATGATGGAGATAAAGAAATAATAGTAAAAGGTTTTATTTAGTATTGCATTAGACTAAATGTTGTTTTAGAAGAGTTTAACAAGGATATGCCACAAGACCTCTGGAGAATTCTAAATGATTAGAAGTAAGGCTATAGAAGAAAATGAAGAAATCCAGAAATATGCTTTGGAAGTTGGTGAAAATACCCTTTCCAAGAAAGATAAGGCTACATTTGTATTAGCATTCAAAATAGAGCTCAGGACCAAGAAGAGGATAGATACCCTTATGGAAGGATCCCAAGATATAGAAAAATTGAAGACAAAAATTATAGAATATGTTAAGGGAATAACAAGCAAACTCAAATTATTACGAATTGTTGAAACTTCAAAAAATGTGTCTACTGAAGCTGTCATTGACAATATTGCCAACGAAAAAGTTGTTTATGAAGATACCATATTTGATAATACTATTCCTGATGTAACTGTAATGGAAGAAATCCCTTTGGCAAATATACCTAATTTTGTTTATGTCCACCTGGATGATTCAAAGAAGAAAGAGGACAAAATGGAAGAAAAAAAAGTAAAAGAAAAGGTTTCATTTGAATATCATGCCTCATTGAATGACACCACTAAAAGGGTGGAATCGATTATGGACTCTAGCACACAAGATGACTGATTGGAAAATTTTCTTGTTGCTCAATTAACATTCCAACCCATTGCTTCTTCCATATTATTTGTTGAATTCAACATGATTGATTCTTTTCAAAAATTTTAGATTGGGAAAACCATTCAGGCTTCAGCTGAAAAAGATGCGTTTGAGGAACTAAAAGAAAAGATCAAGGTTATTGAGGTAATATCTGTACTACAAAGTGTCATCCTAGATAGCTTTGTTGATCCATCCTCCTCTAGTTTAGATAAATGTAAAACATTGATAAATTTATTGAAGAACTATTCCTCTGCTTTGGAAACAAGGATAACTCCTGAAAAGGAGGTTGAGAAAGAAAACATGTTATTGGATTTAAAAGGAAAATGTACAACTGCACATGGAAATCTGTGTCAACTCATTTCTCATTGTCTAGCCTATCTATCTGTTGATAATATAAAATATCTCTATTGTTTACAATGGCTAGAGGCTTCCAAAAACATTCGTAAAGAGATTGAATCAATTGGGTCAAAAATTTAGCAAGCATTTCATTCATTCCAGGTAGCTTAGGATCTCATCGACTCTGGTAGATTAGTCATTGAAGATATGCACAAGGTATTTTAAACTTCAATAGCAGAGGGACACCATCATTCTCCCTCTTGGTTAGTTGAGAGATATGTGCAGTGACTATATCTCTTTGATGAATCATGCTCTGCAAGGAACAACAGTTCACCTTCCCCAAGCCTAGCTCCATTGATGAATCAGATTATATTCTTATCTCTCTCTAGCTTCAATCTGCACTGCTGGAAGATGCTATTCAACAATGGGACAACAATTTAGGCATTTGGCCTTCCTATATTCAAAAGATCAAGGAATCTTCTGGTTAATTCTCATTTCTACCCTCAGGGGGAATTGTTGTGTACAATTTTTTTTCCTTGCATCCTTTTCCATTGATACCAAAGGGGGAGTGAATATATATATCTATAGAAGTTCATATGGGCAATTTGTATAGAAGGATAATTTTATATATTAAATTTTTTTTTTGTATACAATTATCATTTTGCCATCAATGATAAAGGGGGAGATTGTTAGAATAATATCATTGATGTTTTTGTGATCAAACAACATGAGTCCAACATATTTTGGTACAAGCTCTACAAGATCTAGTACTTTATTTGGTCTGACCTATTCTATTTTTTGGGTCCACACCACCTTTCTCTATCTATTGTTTTTGCATGTCTTTGAGATCATGTTGAATATCTCATCCAACATCTACATCTGAGAATTTTGGTGGTAATTTTTCTATTGCGACATTGTTTTGGGTCCAGTAATGAAGTACCCTACCTTCCGACTTAGTACAATATCAAGTTTTTGGTCTGGTTTGCACTAGAATTAGTGGCAATATGTTAGCATTAGTTACCCTGTCTATTCCTTTAAGTTATAGAGAAAGTCTTTTTGTCTTTGGCCAACATATTTGTTATGTTGAAGATCAGTTTTTGTGGTAGCGTGTAAAGGATTTTTGGGCTAACCTTTACTGTAGCTAAGCCAGCTTCATGAAGACTTATTTGGTATATATTCAGTTTCTTAGTGATGATTAGAGTAGTGATCTTTTGATCATTTTTGCATACACAATGAATGTGAAAGTGATTATGTAGAATGGATGTGAAAGTGATTATGTAGAACGAATGTGAAAGTGATGAATACTAAGAGGGGGAGGGGTGAATTAGTATACCAAAAAATACTGAACTCAAACTCTTAAACAGTTTAGCAGTTAACCAGTATAGCAGATTTACTAACAAACTGGTTAAAACAAATGCAAACCAAACAACAAAAAAAGCATTCACCCACAAGAGCACAATCACCATAAAACAAGATATTTTGACGTGGAAAACCAAATGGGAAAAACCATGGTGAGTAGAAACTCACAAGTAACTATCTGCAGAATAGAAACCAGACCGGTTAAGGTAATACAATGTTCTTCACCATAACAAATTCTGTTAGGAATATAGATCTTTGTTAGGAGATAAGTCCTACTAAAGACTACCTTGTGAGAGGATTTCAGATTCACAGTTGTGAGCTACCTTGTTAGAGGATTTACAAAGGCTTTTTTGAGCCTACTCGGTTAAGGGTTTCAGACTTGTCGAAGATATGAGTAATCAACAAGTAGATGATCTAGATACTAGCACAATATGCTTGGTTAGATCCTTGATAGCTCATTGTTAATGCACATTTAGCATTACTTCAGTCTTCAATATCTCCACACTCTGTTTCTTCACACAAACCTAATCTTCTCTTCTATAATCACACATACAAAACCCTCCTGTCCTAAAACCCTAGACATGATGTCCTTATAAAGGAGTCTGATTTCATGTCAGTCCAATAGGATTACATTACAAGTTCCTAGGTTCAGTGCTTCTAGACACATTTGGTAACATAGCATAAAATCACCGCCAAAGTGTCGGTGGATGATAACTCATCACAGAAATACTGGTTGGTAACTCATCACAGAGTAATATCAGTTCATTACCGATTACCAGTTCATACATTTTACCAATTACTGGTTGTTAAAATGAACACTGGAAAAATGTTAACTATGGTTTTGTTCCTTTGTACCACTTTGGGATCCTCGAATCGCTTGAGGTCTTCAGTCAGTTTGTGACCGGCAAGCACCTTCTGCAAAACACCGATAGTCTAAAGACTATAATACATAATACCAGTTGGAACAATTACTAGTTGAGCATAACTCATACATAAATAAAGTGATCTTAAAACAAGTGTGTGTCCATCAATGACAATCACAACATCATAAAAATGCCAACAATCTCACCCTTTTGCATTGATGGCAACACTTAGGAAAATTTTGACATCTAAGTGTTTTACAACAAAACTATGCCATAATCAAAATTACTCCCCCTAAGCATATACACTATCCCTTTTTGCAGAAAATACAATTTATACTACTCACTTAAAGAGGTAAACATGACAGTATACATAAAATTCATCAAAATTTAAATACTACTCCCCCTTTTCCAACAATGACAAAGTACTACAGACTAACCCCTATTTCTCATTATCATTAAAATAAGTAATGTTTATGACAATAATGAGTGAAACTTATCAAAAATAGATTTAAAATCCTGCATAAAAGTCTTCATGGCTAATGACCATGACTCAAGTAATGAGGTAGCAACCTCACTTTTTGTTTGCATCTGTGATACCTATTCTTCGATGGCATCAATTGTACTCATTTCTTGAGTGACCGTTAAGGCTTCCAGATTAAGAAAGCTCTTCTGAAGAATTTGCAGTCTGGGTAATAGAACCAATTGAAGTTCCTGCAAATCTCGTGACCGGTTGCTGATCTCCAGTTCTATCCTGGCAGACTGAAGCTAATACTGGTGAACTATTTTCCCATATGTGGCAAATGAATCATATGGCGTCTTAAAGTTTCTTATGTATGCCTACAAATTAGATTGCAGTTTATCCTTTTGTGCAAGCACATCATCAAAAAATAGATGGGGTTGGCTTATTTTGCTCAACAGTAGTTTTCCCTCATCCATAGCATCTCTTATTTTCTTCTTCTATTTCTAAAGTTGAGACCAGAGCTCATTCAATTTCTTTACTAAGGTAGTGTTGAGTGCCTTCTCATGCTTCTTCTTTGCATTTTCTTCGGCAACTTCTTCTAGGCACTGTACCTAGTCCTCTACAACTATACATAGAAGTTTCAGTTTTGACAGAGAGGAATTGGTACCGGGGAGGTTGGTACCTGGAATCAAACTGGTAAGGGTGTCAATCGTAGTGTGAATGACATCCTGCTCCTTTTTCCTTCTCAATGCTTCCAGTCTTTCCTATGCTATTTTTATGCCTTGCAGCAGGTCTGATTCATCTACGGATTGGAGATCAATAGGACAGGTGATGTCAGCCGGTTTGGCTTGATCACTGGTTGCCTTTGGGGTCTCTGCTTGTTTGTTCTTTTCTGCTTCCTTCTCCTTTTTTGCTTTTTTCTTTTCCTCTTCTTTCTCCGTTTGCTCCGCTTCATGCTTTTTCTTCTCTTCCTCCTTCTTTCTTTCTTCTTCTTTCTGCTTCTCCTCTTCTTTCTTTTCCTCCTCTGCTTTCCTCTTCTCCTCTTCTTTCCTCTTCTCCTCTTCTTTCCACTTTTCCTCTTCTTTCCTCTTCTCCTCTTCTCATTTCCTCTTCTCTTCCTCTTTCCCCTCTTTCTCTTTGTCAACCTTTTCCTTGTCTAGCTTCTGCTTCTCTACTTTTTCTTTGTCCTGTTTCTCCTTGTCTTCTTTTTCCTTATTAGCCTTTTCCTTTTCTGCATTTGGAGTGACCTCTTCATCATCCAAAGCATCAACATCAATAGTGTCCACCTATTCTATAACTGGTTCTCCTTCACCATCAAATACCTCATCTAGTTTGGCTGAAGATAGGTCAGGGTCTTGTTCGGCCTTCTTGTTGGCCTCAAACACTTGATGCAACTGAACAACAACTTTGGCATGTAGATGAGTGTCTTTCTCTACTTCAGAGGTTTTGCCTTCTAGTAGCCCGAGTCTTCTTCTTCTCATGAAGAAGAGACCTCTATGCATTTCCATAATCTCAAATAATTCAGAATTGGAGGCTTCAGGAAAGTACTGAGCAAATACTTTCTCCCTTATTTCCTGTTCTTTTTCTATGGCAATGCGCCATTTGTTGTCCAAAGCATTGTATAAAGAATCAGGTGCCTCAGATCTAATTTTTGATGGCGACCAGTCATTCATACACAAATAATTAATGACTTCCTATTCTGTTTCCTCTTTCTCACTATCCATAAAATCATCAAAACACTCCTTCAGATCACTAAGCAATTTTCTTCTTATGTTCTTAATAGTCCTCTGACAATGTGTCATCGACTTATAAGAAGATATGTCAATATTTATTGGTGCTGATGATGCAGGTGCATTGTCAGTAGTGTTTTCTTTCTTCCTTGTTTTCCTAGTCTTCTTAGGTTGTACTTCAGGTTCTGTATCCTCAGACTCCGGTGAGTTGATTTTGGTCTTCCGCTTCCTTTCAAATACTTTAGTAGGTGCAACTTCCGGTTTCTTCTTGGCAATTGACCGCTTGGTCACTTTAGGGCTGGCTGAGGTAACCGGTGTGATGTCACTACCATTCCCTTTTTCACTAAAGGTTCTTCAACCGGTGTTACCCTTTCCAAGTAGGTTCCGGTTCACTTTTTCTTTGCATTTAAAGCTGAGGCAATCAGGGTAGAGGCATACCCATCTAACATGTCATACATCACCTCATATCCCATAGGTTCTACTACTTCCATTATGCACTCATCTACTTTAATGGTAAAGAAGATGTCCTCTTCATATTTCTTGACAATGTCTCCAAATATTCTCATCCTTTGGCTCATCTTCTGCTTGAATTCATAAAAATATTTATTCAAGACTTCAAGATATCCGGTTCCTACCACTTGGAGACTCTCCGTAATTTGTTTGGTGACCGGTTGGTCAGCAGACCACTGAATATCACTGACTCCTAGAAAATAGCCTTGAAAGTAGAAAAATAGACCTACTAAAAGTTGTCCAAATTTGAATCTTAAGGCACTATCCTGTTTGATGGACTTCAAGTTTAATAGAAGTTGCTTCTACAAATAGGTACATAGATCAAATGAGGCATCCTCCATGATCATTCTGTAGGCATTTACTGCAGCAACAAAGACAAAGTTTATTCTATTGGCATAAAACATCTGGTATCCAATCACCATGCAAGCATACTTGACCAACTCATCTTTGATGGTGTTGACAGTCATTCCTCGTTAGTCGCTCAGAGAATCGGTGAGCTTAGTCATTTCTGTCTTGATGACCTTCCTAGGGTTGGCACCTCACCAATGTTGCATAAACCGATGATGACATAAATTGCTTTGGGAGTAATGTCATGCATCCTCTCAAGATACATCTTGTTGCCATGCACTCTGCTCAGAATGATGCAGATGTGCTCTTCCATGAACTCTTCAAGAAAGTAAACCACATTGTGAAGTTTCTTTCTCTCCAGAATGTTGTATTCTAGTTTGATCTTCTTGTCATCCCAACAAAATAGACTTAGATGGGAATGAATCACTAGGGATCCTAGGTCTTCTAATTTGCAGTCTATATACCCTGAAATATCTCCTTCGATAATGACTCCGGTAGGTATTTTGGGACATGGCATTGTATTTCATTTTCCTTTGAATCAATTCAGCTGAGTCCATAAGTGCACTAGAACTGGAGTGCGATGCAGAAGCCATGATTTAACTGATAAACAATAATTTTGAGAAATACCTTCACAATTTCAAAATTTAGGGTTTGACAAATGCAGCTCACACCACCACTTCGGTTGCTTGATTACTGCTTGGTGTTGTTCACTTGATTGATTGTAAATATCTCTAGATACTTTTGCAAGATTTGAAATCTCTTTGAATTGCAAGTCTAATCGCCTTTTGTCACTCTACACTTGAAAATTTTTTCGTTTGAAAACTGATAAGTAAAAATGACTTTGAAAATTTCTTTTAAATGAATTCTTCACCTACCATAATAAATGCTCCACTGCTAGGGCATAAACCCTAATTTTTCTTTTTAACACTTCACAATCTTCTGTCGATTAATAGCTAACATATACCGGTTAAGGTCTTTTACCGATATAAACTGGGGGTTCAAAATATTTCACCGATTTGTTCCCCCTAAGCTTTTCTAAAGCTCAATTTGCCGGTTCAGGGACTTCCACACTAGGTGCAAAAACCAATTCATCTTGTGACACTTCTTCAAGTTTCTTTTTCCATGTTTTATTCATTCCTACTTGAACAGTTTCAACATCAATCTTCCCTTCTGGAGTGACCGGTATATCATCTAATAGGTTCTTTCTCATTCTGCAGGTTCTCGCAGGGTGTTTGTTGCAATGATAGCATACCATTCCAGGTGTTCTCCATGGTCCATTGTTTATTCTGCCATTCTTTGTTCTGCATGTTATAGCAGTGTGACCACTACCAAGATAGATCAAATAGGTTGCTCTCCAACCAGTTGCTACTTGATAGCCACCATCACCTGACTTATGGTCATAGGAATTATATCGATTTGGATTCTGGTTCACAGAGGATTCAGGAAAAACTCCTTGAGTCCTTTGAGGATATCTCCTAGTGTTGTGCATAACAGACCTGCATTCAAATTCGCTATGCCCAAACTTGTTGCATGCATAACAGTTTCCATTGAATCTATTAGATCTAGGCTTATTGTTTAGAAAAAAGGAAAATTATTGTAGGCCTTATTTCTACACACATTAGCAGTATGTCCTTCCTTGAGACAATTAAAGAAAATAGGTTTAAACTTTTGCTTAACTTTGTCCTTTGATATCAGTTTCTTCTTTGATGCTACATCTTTTGTTCCAGAGGTCTCACCTTCTTCATAACCAGAAAAACCAAGTCCAGTGGTATTATTTACCGGTTTTGCTGATTCAAGCTTTTGTTCTAACTTAGCAGCACTCTTATTGAATTTGGCAAGTCTTTCCTTTGACTCAGTGAGTTCCTTTGTAATAGTAGCATTGGATTCCTTCAAGGTTGCATTCTTAGAAATAGCTATGTTTAGTTCACCATGCATTTCTTCTTTTTCCACTTTACTCTCTTGGAGATGAGTGGTAAGGGCACTGATTTCTTACTTCATCTTGGAAATCTCATGATCTTTGTCTTTTACTAGGTCTTCAGCTTTCCTTCGGTTCTCAAGCTCTTGACACATTCTGATAGTCAGTCCTTCTAGTTCCCTTCTGAGGTTGACATAAGATTCATTCAGTTTTTCAACTTCTTCAAGTAGGGCCTCCATGTCTACTTCATCAGAAGAACTATTTTCAGTAAGCTCCATCAGTTTCTCAACATGCTCTCTTCTTTTTTCCAGAGAGGCTTTATATTTGACTTTGAGTTCATCAAAGGCTTTCTCAGTCTAAGTGAGATGATGAGTAAGTTCCCTCATAGTGTATTCCCCCATATCTCCTTCCAAGTGGTTAGACTTATAGAAAGGTTGGCTTTGATACCAATTGATGAATACTAAGAGGGGGGTGAATTAGTATACCAAAAAATATTGAACTCAAACTCTTAAACAATTTAGTAGTTAACCGATATAGCAGATTTACTAAAAAACCAGTTAAGACAAATGCAAACCAAACAACAAATAAAGCATTCACCCACAAGAGCACAATCACCATAACACAAGATGTTGTGATGTGGAAACCCAAATAGGAAAAACCATGGTGAACAGAAACTCACAAGTAACTATCTGCAGAATAGAAACCAGACCGGTTAAGGTCATACAATGTTCTTCACCAAAACAGATCCTGTTAGGAATCTAGATCTCTGTTAGGAGATAAGTCTTGTTAAAGACTACTTTGTGAGAAGATTTCAGATTCATAGTTGTGAACCACCTTGTTAAAGGATTTACAAAGGCTTTTCTGAGCCTACCCGATTAAGGGTTTTAGACTTGTCGAAGATATGAGTAATCAACAAGTAGATGATCTAGATACTAGTACAATATGCTTGGTTAGATCCTTGATAGCTCATTTTTAATGCACATTTAGCATTACTTTAGTCTTCAATATCTCTACACTCTATTTCTTCACACAGACCTAATCTTCTCTTCTATAATCGCACATACAAAACCCTCATGTCCTAAAACCCTAGACATGATGTCCTTATAAAGGAGTTTGATTTCATGTTGGTCCAATAGGATTACATTACAAGTTCCTACGTTCAGTGCATCTAGAGACATTTGGTAACATGACACAAAATCATTGCCAAAGTGTCAGTGGATGATAACTCATCACAGAAATACTAGTTGGTAACTCATCACAGAGTAATACCAGTTCATTACCGATTACCGGTTCATACATTTTACCAATTACCGGTTGTCAAAATGAAGACTGGAAAAATGTTAACTACTGCTTTGTTCCTTTGTACCACTTTGGGATCCTCGAACCACTTGAGGTCTTCATACTGCTTTGGGTCTTTAGTTAGTTTGTTACTGGTAAACACCTTCTACAAAACACCAATAGTCTAAAGACTATAATACATAATACTGGTTGGAACAATTACTGGTTGAGCATAACTCATACATAAAGAAAGTGATCCTAAAACAAGTGTGTTTCCATCAATGACAATCACAACATCATCAAAATGCCAACATAAAGTGATTATGCTCATCAATGGAACTATATCTCATGAATATGATAAATGCAATTATAACAGGTTCAATTTTGTAATATTGGAATTAAGCCATTAACTGACAGTGAGACGTTATACTCTAGAAAATGAATCCATCTAGCAGTGAGCCACCTTTTGTACTTTATAACTAGTTACATAATTTTGAGAGCTAATTCTCTCCATGGTTTTTCCCATCTTGCGTTTTAAATGTATAAAATACTGGTGTCATGTGGTGTGTCCCATTTTTGGTTGTCGTTCTTTTAATTTCAATAAACTAGTTATGTTATGTGGATGGTTGTTTAAAATTTTTAATAAATTCAAAGGAATACTTGATTCACCCCTCCCCTCCCAGTATTCTAAATGTTCAACATTTGGTACCAAAGTAAGATACTTTAAAAGAGTTTAATAACTCAAAGAAGATCCCATAAGTTGAACATATGGTGCTCAGGTCTACTTTACAAGAGGATATATATCTAGATACAAATGGAGAACTTATGACTAGTCTTGAAGATCTTGAGAATGCTGAGAATAAAAATAAAGATCTAAGAGAAAATGTTCAATTATCAAATGAATGTATTAGAAAGCTATGAGAACAAATCAGGAAATTTAGAGAAAGACACAAGGAAGTTAATGAAGAATCAAGCAGGCAAATAACACAATTGCAAATCTAAAAACCAAGGGTGAAGAAGATCTAAATACCAAGGAGTACTTGAATAAAATAGTGAAATGCAAATAAAAGGAATGTAAGAAGCTTGAACAAGAAGTCAAAACTCTAAAATTAGATTTTGAAAAGTAAAAGAAACAAGAAGAGAAACTTAAGGTAAGTTCAACTAAGCTTGATCAGATGTTAGCTGTGCAAAGGTCTACAAAAAACAAAAAGTGGTCTAGGAATTAAGATAGGTGAAATCGCAAGTCAAAAATCAAAGAAGTATCATCTCTGTCATATGAAGTTGAATCTGGTAAGTTAGTGAAAGATGACAAAGGTAAGTCACCTATCGAGCAACAGGTAAGTAATGGAAACTCTTCTTTTAATGGCTATAATTTTAATTGCAATAAATTAGGTCATAAAGAGTTATTTTGTAAAAATAGTCTGAATAAGAATGTTAGATCATTCTCCTGTAGGTGTTATACTTGTAATAATTATGGTCATAAAGCTAGTCATTACAAAAAACATGTTGTGATAGATCAAAATAGGAGTCATTTTATAAGTCGTTGCTATACATGCAACAAGTTTGGACATAAAGCTAACCAATGTAGGTCAAGAGAAGGTCAAGGATATGATAGATGTTACAACTACAAAATGTTAGAGTATTTGGGTCTTTACTTGATTAATTAAACAACATTTGTTTAATTATTTAAGTTCCCTTTATCTCTTTTACACTTAAGCTAACTTTAGGTGCATAATAATTAATTCTTTTATCAATTATTATGTGCAAGCCTAGGTTTTCCTTTTTAGGGTTTCTTGACCTATTAGAGGTTATTAATTCTTTTCATTGTATTGTAAGATTATCACATTACACATTTTGTGAACATTGAGCTTTCATCTTTTGAGCGTATTTTCTGTGTATTTGTTTTTCTGTTATTGCTTCCTTGCATGTCCTTGTAACAAGTTATTCAGCTTGCAGAAATCATTTGGGCTCCTGTGGTGTTGTATTTATCAACTCTCACATGGTATTGGAGCTTCATATCTATAGCTATCTATTTTTGTTTTGAGATTTTTTTGCATTGGAAGTAGATCTAGGGTTTCAGGAAGTTTTTTTATACACCTAGGGATAGGCCTTTTTTATGAGCACTTTGGGCCTAAACGGACCTGACCATCATGCTTATAAGGCCCAAAAACCCCTATGATCATGTATAACTTGACCATTTTTGGCTCCTGAGCCTCTGGGAGTATTTTTTTCTCCAGTACTAGGTCGTACGACCCTGACATGTAGTTCGAGAAATTTTTTTTCAAAAAAATATAAAAAATGCCTTTTTATGGCATGCAGGCCAAATAATTTTTTGTTCAAAAAAATAAAATATTAAAAAATCAACAAAAAATTCAAACGCCAAAAGTTTTTTTACAAAATAAAAAAAAACAATTTTTTTGGGGGGGTTTTCCCCATGATATGCAGGGTACCGTGGGGCCCCTTGGTTGCCATAGATCAATTAGAGAAAGCCCCTCCCTTGCCTTCCATTTTCATCCTCCAGCCCTCACCAGCTGCCATAACACCCCACCAGCCTCCCTACCGTCGACCGCCCCAACAACCTCATCGGTGCCCTCCATGTCACCAGCGGTGGTGACAATGGCGCTCTTTGCCATCGTCGTCGGTGATGTCCCCGCCACCACTACCTTTGCCTTTCTGGTCACCCCCTGTGCTTCCTGATTGTTGCTCGTGCCCACTGAGAACCACCACCCAGCCGTTACTGCACCACTGCCTGCCACCATAGTGCCGCCCACTGGCCACCTCCACCCGCCTGCCACTAGACAACCACCTTTTTTGCCTCTTTTAGGGGGATTGGTTTTTTGGTCATAACTTGGGCAAACGTAGTCATTTTTTAGAAAACAAATAGGTGTCGGAAAGCTGGTTCCAAGATGGACCTCATGGTGTTGAAATATTTTTCCAATTTTTTTGTTTGACTATACTTTTTTCCACTCAAAGTGGGGTCTCTTTTTTGCACTTCCGGGGCCATAGAATGAGCATCCGAACTCCATTTTTCAAAAAAACATATCATTGGAAATCTTGTTCTGTGTACTTTACAACCATATGGGTTTTATTTGTAGATTTTTCTCTAGGAATATTTTATTCAGGTTTTTGCTTTTCAACACTCTGGTAGATATCTTGGTTGTTTCAGGTCCTGGGATCTCTTCTTTGAGTCGGATGTCTTGGTTTTAGTTGTTCTTTCTATTTCTAGTCTTCTTATCATTGTAGCTTCTTTTATGCAAACACTCTGAGATAAAGTGCCATCATGCACTATTTACTTGGGATCTTGCACATCTTGTGCCTTATTGTACATGCACTACTTATGAAGTGCCATGAGGGGGTTGATGTTTGCCTTGTTTGTCATCCACCTTTGTCAAGTGAGTGTTACTTTCATGACATTCACCTCATGCTGTGTGTCAAGTGAGTGTTCCTTCCACAAAACTATGTAATTTTTCTGCACCTTGGATGTTCCTGGTTCTTCGTGGTACAGTTCTTGTTGGCCGTTATTTTCAGTGTACCTATCCCTCTCCCTTTTCAACATTATGGGGAGGTTTGTTTTGTTGGTTCTAATGCTTCTGTGGTTCGATTGATCAGCTGTTCAGGATTTGGTTTCTCATGCCATCTATATCTTCGAGTTCAGTTGTTTGCCTTTGTTTGCCTTCTGATTCGAGTAGTGTCATTTGAGGGCACTCATACAGATTATAGTCTTCTCTACCTAGTCATGTTCTATTTCAGTGGAGGTTTTTTAGGTCAGCAGCTATTCTTTGACAATGTTTGCAGGTTCTTCATGCTTCAATGATTCTTCTGATCTTCTCTTGTTCCTATCTTTTTGGAACATTCTTGTTTGGAGTAGATTTTTTTTTCCCACATGGTTTTCTCTATTTCTCTGGTTCATAGAGATTTGGTTGTATTTGGGTACCTGATCAGGCCTTGTTGCTGGGACCCATCTTTCCCGCTTTCAGTAGTTGTTCTAGCTTTTAGCTTCTCCCTAAGTCTAGCTTAAGGTGGGGTGTTAGAGGATTTAGGTCTTTACATGATTAATTAAACAAATTTTTTTTAATTATTTAAGTTCCCTTTATCTCTTTTACACTTAAGCTAACTTTAGGTGCATAATAATTAATTCTTTTATTAATTATTTTGTGCAAGCCTAGGTTTTCCTTTTTAGGGTTTCTTGACCTATTAGAGGTTAATACTTTTCATTATATTGTAAGATTATCACATTACACATTTTGTGAATATTGAGCTCTCATCTTTTGAGCATATTTTCTATGTATTTGTTTTTCTATTATTGCTTCCTTGCATCTCCTTGTAATAGGTTATTAAGCTTGTAGAGATCATTTGGGCTCCCGTGGTGTTGTATTTCTCAACTCTCACAAAACAAACCCAGACACATTGTAAGACATTGTAGAAGAGGCGAAGCTTAGTCAAATAGAACAATAAAGAAAATGAATAAGGAAGATTTGAAGGTAGAGATGAAGAAGATTTGGAGAAAGAAAGAAGTTGAAGTTGCACCCAACTTCGATGTAGACATATGTCTTGATAATTAAGAGTCAGAGGCTTTGGCGCAGAGGGATCAAATCAAGAAATATCTTTCCCTTGCCAAAGAGTACAAGGTTGTAGAGACAACATGTTGAGAGCTCTATATTGATGGAAACTTCCGTAAAGAGCATTGCACTATGACAAATGTGGAAGTTCAGAAGGTCTTAGTAAACTCAAACAGAAAAAATATTTGGTAAAGTTGTATTTTATTTCCTATAGCATTTATTTTATGCAAGTGGATAAAAGGAAAACTCGCTAAGTCATTTGTGACTCGAAGCTAAAGAGAATTCAAGTAGCAAAAAAGTGAATTAAGGGTAAGGGTTTCCCAATGAATTTGATAAAGGTACTTTCTTAGCAAATTTGTTACCTTCAATACTTTTCATCCATGGCTCCTCCCACTTCCATTATTGTTAATAATAAAGAACATCCAAATTTTTAGAAGTACCCAAAAAAATCGCTTGAAAATGATCCACTGGGTGTTCTCTCAAACATTCCTTTTGGAGTCCTGTTAACTGAGGGTATTATGGCATATATCCATGTCAAATTAGAAGAACATGACCATGGGAAATTGCAAAAATTATGGATAGATGATCTGATTGGAGACAATTTCAAAATCAAGCAAGAGTATCAAGCCCTAGTTGATAAAGGTTGAATGTATGGAATCTTTTTCCCAATTTCTATCTAGACGATAAATGGGTCAGGATAGTGATGAGTCATTTTCATGATGAATTTATATGGCTCAAAGAATCTTTTTAGATCACCATAAATGTAATGAAGGTTGTAACTAGAGTGTGTGACTCAGGAGGTATCTCGACACCTAAGGTAACGAAGAGTAAAGAGGTTGAAAAGATGACCAAATCAGTTAAAGATGACCATTCTCTGAAGGTTGGTACCATTACAAACCCTACCATGTAGTATGTGTCAATGATGATTGGGAACAAAGTCTACTACATCATCAAATAAAACACAATTTCAACCGCTACGGTCAATATGGCCTATGAAATGATGGAAAAGAATGTTGATTATGATTTGTGTGACATTATGAGAAAACAATTTCTTAATAATCTAAAGCGATGCAAGGAGAAGAAGAATCCATTCAATTCTATTTTTTGTAGGAGATTCCTAGAATTGGGAAAGTATTTTGGCTACAAGAACTTCTAGTAGCACATCAAAATTGTAGAACGTTTGAGGAAGTTTTCTAAAAACGCTGCACAAGAAGAAGCATTTATTGCATATTTCTCTATTTTCCAACTGAAGATGCATAACAAGCAAATGATTCTCAAATCCATTATGCAAAAATACAAGGATGACATCACATTTGTAATTTGAATTGATAAGTGCATTATGGAAGCCATTGTTCTATGAACTAAGTGGATTCTAGCTTTGGGTTATGAGTTCTCTGAGGAAATTCTAGAAGGACTTGCAAAAGTCTTATTAGAGAGTCCTATTGATGAGTCTCAAGAAAGGTATGAGATAGATCAAGAGAAATAAATGAAAATCCACATGGAGCAAACCTAGAAGGAAAGAAAGAGAAATATGCAAAAAAATGTTAATAAATCTATGAAGCAGGATGACATTAGTGAAGAGAAAATTGAACAAGTCAAAAGATCCAGTAGGATTGCTACCTCTTCTGGTACCCCTGTTAAAGAAAAAACATCTCCAAGTGAAGTGAAGAAAAAACCAGCTAAGAGGAAGAAAGAGATCCTCACACCTTCCCCATCTAAGCAAGGAAATCCTAGAGAAGTAAAAAGGAAAACCATTGATGTCGAATTTGAGCATAAAGAATCTAAAGAAATTGAAGAAGAAGGATTCTAAGTTCAGGTCCAGAAAGGCAAAAGTAAGAATTTAGTCATGGATCCCCTTGAACTAGAATATGTACTTAATATGAAAGATATAGAAGCAGAGCTAAATAACCTAGGTGAAATGTATATTGAAGTTGATGATGAAGATAAAGAAATAATAGTAATAGATTTCATTCAGTATTGCATTAGACTAACTTCCATTTTATAAGATTTTAAGAAGGATATCCCACAAGAGCTCTGGAGAATTCTAAATGAAATTAGAAGGAAGGCTATAGAAGAAGATAAAGAAATCAGACAATATGCTTTGGAAGTTGTTGGGGATACCCTTTCCAGGAAAGATAAGGCTACACTTGTGCAAGCATACAAAATAGAGCTCAAGACTAAGAAAAGGTTAGATACCCTTATGGAAGGATCCCAAGATATAGAAACATTGAAAACAAAAATTGTAGAATATGTTAAGGGAATAATAAGAAAACTCAGATTATTATTGGTTGTTGAAGCTTTGAAAAATGTGTCTACTGAAGCTATCATTAACAATATTTCCAATGAAGAAGATGTTTCTGAAGATACTGTATCTGATAATACTGTTCCTAATGTCACTACAATGGAAGAAATCCCTCCAGTAAATGCACCTAATGTTGCTGATGTCCCCTTGGACAATTCAAAGGAGAAAGAGCACAAAATGGAAGAAAACAAAGCAGAAGAAAAGGTTTCATGTGAGGAACATGCCTCACCAACTGATACCACTGAAAGGGTGGAATCCAGTATCGACTCTAACACATAGGATGAATCATTGGAAAATTTTCTTATTGTTGCATTAATGTTCCAACCCATTGCTTCTTCCACATTATTTGTTGAATTCAACAAGATTGATTATTTTCAAAAATTTTAGATCGAGAAAGCCATTCAGGCTTCAGCTAAAAAGGATGTGTTTGAGAAATCAAAAGAAAAGAGAAAGGTGATTGAAGAGGCTATATCTGCATTACAAAGTGCCATCCTAGATAGCTCTGTTGATCTACCCTCCTCCAATTTGGAGAAATGTAAAACATTGATAAAATCCCTTAAGAAATATTCCTCTACTTTGGAAACAAGGATAGTTCATGTAAAGGAGGTTGAGAAATAAAAAATGTTATTGTATCTAAAAGGCAAATGTGCAACTGCACATGAAAATCTATGTCAACTCATTGCTCATGTTCAAGCTTGTCTCTCTACTGATAATGTAGTTCATTTCTATAGTTTGGAATGGTCAGAGGCCACCAAAATAATTTGTGAGGAGATTGACTTAATTGAGTCAGAAATTTAGCAAGAATTTCATTCATTTCAGCTAGTTGAGGATCTCAATGACTCGAGTAGATTAGTCATTGATGATTTACACAAGAGGTATTTTGAACTTTAGCAATAGAGGGACAACATCATTCTCTCTCTTGGTCAGTTAAGAGATAGTTAAGAGATATGAGCAGTGACTATATCTCTTTGATGAATCATGCTTTCCAAGGCACAATAGTTCACCTTCCCTGAGCCTAGCTCCATTGAAGAAGCATAACATATTCTTATCTCTCTCTAGCTTTAGTCTGCACTACTCACATATGCTATTCAGTAATGGGACATCAATATAGTTATTTGGTTTTACCATATTGAAAAGACCAAGAAATGTTTCAATTAATTCCCATTTCTACCCTCAGGGCAAGTTTTTGTGTATAGTTTTTTTCCCCCTACACCCTTTGCCATTGATGCCAAAGTGGGAGTGAATATATACATCTATAGAAGTTCATATAGACAATTTGTATTGAAGGACAATTTCGCATATAGACCTTTTTTGTATATATCTATCATGTTGCCATCAATGACAAATAGGGGGATTGTTAGATTATTATCATTGATGTTTTTGTCATCCAACAACACGAGTCTGACATATTTTGGTAAATTTCTACAAGCTCCAATAATCTCTTTGGTCTGATCTATTACGGTTTTTAGGTCCACATCACTTTTCTCTATTAGATGTTTTTGCAAGTCTTCAAGATCATGTTGAATATCTCATCCAACATCTATATCTAAGATTTCTTATGGTAATTGTTGTCACAAAAGTTACACCCTGTAATAATCTCTTAATCATCAACCTTGTGAAACATTGAATCAACCTCCCAAGTGTGGGACTTGCAAAAGTGAGGTTGAGTCTTTGGACAAGGTTGACTTCCTATCAATCTTGAGTGCAATTAGGACCTAATCTAGTGATTCCTAGAGGGAAAAGGGGGAAAGATGGAATTCTTGAAAGAGGGGAAAATGTTTTCACCTAGATGGAATATGATCTTCTTGTTTGTATCTTCACAAGTCATTAACAAAACTTCTCTGTGTATGCACAAATTCTATCAAATCTTTCGGCACAGGGAATGTGAAGGTTGGGAATATTATGAATAGAAAGAGGAACTGCACTTAGTTCACAGATGATATCTAAAGAGGAGAATAACATAGTCAAATGTAACCTAGGATAAACAAAAGGGATGCATTCACACAAAAGGTAAGAATTACATAGATTGTGAAAATTGAGTAAGGAAAGATAAGATGATTTTATTCATGTGAAGGAAAGTTGATATATACAGTTGCATAAAAAACAAGAGTTCTGCCAAAGAAAAAGAAGAGAATATCCTGAGAAAGATTATAAAAATTGTTTTTATAGTTGAGGCATAACTCAAAATGGATCCTACATAGAAACCCTAACCCACATAGGGTTAGGTTACAAAAATCAAAGATGAGGGGAAGATTAGATTGGCTGATCTGATGGCATGTAAAAAATCCTTGGAAGGCGTCCTCATCCTTTGAAGAAAAAAAATATCCCTGCAAGGAAGATTTCCTTGCATGCAAGTGAAAAATGGTAGAGGCAAGAAAGTATTTAGAATGCATTGAATGGGCATGGTGGTATCTAAGATAGGCCTACAAAAGTCACATCCAGAGTAATGGAAAAAATCCTGGTGGCTGAAAGAAAAAAAGATCAAAGATTGAGCACCAACTGAGTAGAAAGAATGTCTCAACCATCGGGTTGACAACCACAACTACAGGGAAGATTTAAACACTAATGAATCCCACAAATTTTAATTCTAGTCATTCATCAGGAGATCTCACATGAAGACAGACAAATGATATCTCACCATATGTGCGCCAAAAGGTCCCAACGAAAGATTAAAACACAACCCTCTGATCGGGTTTTAAGTAAAAATGGGCAGCTGAGATCACACCACACAATAGGTCGGGTCCACCAAACACCACACAAGCCTCAAGATGATTGGATGACCAATGTACATCCAAGGGGAAAAAAACTCTCAGAAAAAGGGAAGCCACAAAACCATGATAGCCACTGGATGAGAAAACAGGCCCCATAAGGACAAATAGAAGACGAAGAAGTTTCCAAGTTAGCAGGCACGTTAGCATCAAAAATGAACTTAGTACTTGGCCAGATGGGAAGAGGGCCCTCATTGAGTCTTAAGTAACTACCATGAAATTGCCATGTTAGACAGCAAATCCATCTGGATGAACTCGACACTCACCAAGGCACAAAAGATCACTTCATCGAGGCTCGCGTAAAAGGTCAAAGACCTCCACATCACGCAGACCCCACTAAATCCATGCCAACACCAAAGAGAGGGAGATCAAGGAGCTCAACACTTAAGAAGATAAAAAAATCACCCCGTCGAGTCCCGAGTGACTGCCACATCAGATATAGGGATTGTACACCAGGGCAAAACAAGGGAACTTAACACTCGATATTAGAGGGAAGCTCATCCTGCTAAGTCTCAAGTAGCTGATATTTCACCACCACTCCACAACCAGTAGAAAAAAATGAAGGAACCAACCTACCAATGATGAGGGATCCTTCAGGTGATCATCCTAAGTGAAAAAGATTGCTCCGATCGATCAACTCAAAATTAGAAAAGGGAGCTTGTGGAAAAGATGCTAAGGCAAAAATATTCCAGTCTGCAAAAAATGTGCATAACATGAAGGTTATGCAAGATAATTTGGTACACATAACACGTAGGTTATACAAGAACTACTTTGAATTTCTCAGATTGGATCTGCAACTAAGTTGATAGAAAAAAGGTCAAGAGTAATGTTTCTATTGCAACATTGTTTTGGGTCCAATAATCAAGTACCCTGTCTTCTAGGCTTAGTACAATGTCAAGTTTTTGGTCCAGTTTCCTCTGGACTTAGTGGCCATATGTTAGCATTGGCTACCCTATGTTCAACCCAACAATAAGAATAATAACTCTAGTTGAAGTCTCAACCCGAAGTTTGGACATTCACTTTGTAAAGTCACTATTTCCATAGCTAGTGTTCATTTGATTGTCAACCTAGGGACGTAAAACTTGAAATGGGTCTGCACTATATATGCACTAAGTTCCTGCAATAGCTACCCTGCATTACTACAACAACTAACATCTATGCAGAAAAGATAAGCAAGAATTGAAACTATTGAAAGGCTACAAGAAAACTTTTGCATTAACATAAATTCATTCAAGCAATATAGGCTAAGTTCAATGGTGCCAAACAAGAATTTCTCTATTTTGGTTTGGCTACAAGAATAGTCAATGGATCTATTTCCAATGGTTGCAGGAATAGTCAATGCAAGAACGTCTACTGCAGTTGATGAAGAAAACTAATTTTAACAAAGGTACGGTAACACTCACCAAGTGGGCCCCCTTGGATGAGTGCTTCCAGGCTTCCCAAAAACAACTCTAAGTGCTCAAAATAACATATCTTTATTCATTGTTCTTTGGAAGTCATTACATGATTTAGAATCAAAAGAAACTTAAAACATTTGTAACTTTATTTCTAAAATCCTATGCTCTGCTTCTTCTCTTTTCTATCTAACCTACGAAAAGAGATAAAGACCTTTATTTAAAAGAAAAAAATTAATTCCTACTACACAAATCACACCGATAAGAAGAGGCAGATAACTAATCAAGAAAGGAAACAACCAGAGTTAAGTCACTGATAATGTGGATCTAAACTGAACCACAATCATAACACATCATGGTGGTATTTACAACACTAATATCTACTTGAGTAAGACATTAGTAAGCATTGCGCAATTAATTTTCCTTTTCCATTCCTTATGCTCATCAAAATTTTTGTTGATTCAATCTTTCAGTCTCCTTGATATCTCTTTCTGCAATTGGCGTGATAGGAGAGTCCTCTCAGGAGCATCAATTTATTCTTGCAATTCAAAAGAAAGAACATACACATCTATTTTAATTAATCAAAACATCTATTAATTTCATACATGATATTCCCTAAGACAATCTCAATGGCAACATAAATGAATAACATGGCTGCAGGAATAAACTGGCAAAGGCAAAACATGTTTTAATAGATTCAGGCTAACATTTGAAATACATATAGTCAACATTTGATACATCATTACTATTATGTAAATCAAAATATGAGAAAAACTTAAGAGTTCTAGGGATAAATATATGCTAATGTCTCAACTCATCATGCCCCCCAACTTTAAGGTCTTGCTGATCCTCTAGCAAGAGGAAAATTCCTACTTCTAGCACTATTTTTTAAGTCACCAATGATTGCTTGACCTGTTCCTCCTGAAGGTAAATTCCAATAAAACCTTTTCAACTTTTCTAATCTAGACCATTTGGCCTCCTCTGTAGCTACTTCATAGGGTTGATCTGTAACCTTACATCCCAATAATGACCACATAAGTATAGGGGGCTGAAAGATCAAAGGTAACCAGTTATTGGTTTTCATCCTACCCAGTTGGATATATTTAGGGGCTCTTTGCATAGCTACACGAAAATTTGGCAGTGAATGAGGTTCTCCTTGTATCAATTCTTCTGGCAAATTATTCCAGCACCGAGTTAGGCCTTCAATTGCAGCTGCACTTTCATTTTGAACTAAATGCTCATATGCTTGGAATATTTCTTCCCTCATTGGAAACACTTGGTTCTTCACATCTTGCCTTACCAATAACTTCTGCCATTCATAATAGAGAACTCTTGGCTCTTTTGGTTCCTTCCTCAGTGGCAATGGACAATAAAATTCAATATCCCTATGTGTTCTAGCCTATGCTCCCATGTTGATCTCATTCTGAATCCATGACATTAAGGCTTTTATGTGGATATCACCAATGTATAACAAGGGATTTGACTCACTGTCAGAATTTACAACATAGTTATGCAAGTAAATCTCACACAATAAATTTTTCATAGCTGCTGGGGAAGTCTGATAGGCATTATAAAATTCCTTAGGGGTTTCTAAAGAAGGGCTAAGGTCCTTGACAATGCGGTTTAATTTAAAATTTAAATACTGCTCTTTCAAATACAGAGCATAAACTCTTGGCAGTGCCCTACATTGCATTAATTCGGGGACCATACTAGTGATTGTATCAACTTTGCCTTCTAATTCTTCAATTTTATTATCCCTTTATTCAATTTCCTTTTGTTGTTTTTTAATAATCCCCTGTAACCTAGCCCACTCTATCTCCCACTGCCTATAAAATGTTAATGCAATAGATAAACTGCTGAGGGATGATGGAGGTCTAATAGCTGTTACCTTAGGACATGGAATCTCTTCAACAAGTTCCTCAAGCTATTCTACCACATATGCCAGACTTGAAAGTCTGTCAACATCATCCTCCTTTTGAATTTCAACCTTTGCTAGGCTCTCTTCTTCTGATGCTTCCATTGAAATAACCTCTTTTGCATCACCCACTAGATGAACTTTTTGAGTAGTACTCTGAGTTCTTCTTGCATAAACCTTTGGAGTGGCTACAGGAATGGTTTCTACCTATGGCTTTGCTGCAGGAGTATTTCTCTTTGGTCTATGCCTCTTGGCTATAGGGGAAACTTGAGTTGCTTGTGGCTGAACCATAGGTTCATCATGTGCATTAATTACTTCTAATTCCTTCCCTTTTCTTTTAGAAGATGTTCCTTCTCTTTGAAAAGAAGTGGAGGGTTGCTCCATGCTTGTCTCAACCATCTCTTCCTTCGTAATAGTCATAGCTCCTTTGGCAATGAGCGATTCATTCTCTGCAAAAATTATAGGAGAAGAGGGTTCTCCCATTTCCTCCTTTTCAACTACTAACTCATCTGCAATAGGAGCATCCTCAACCCTAAATTGCAATATGTCTTTAAATACCCCCCATTCCATCTATGAAACATCCCTAAGAGAACGTTCTACTAGCAATTTTATGAAATCATGATGGTTGATGGAACGATTTCCATTCTTTTGTGTTTCTTTGGCACTTGTGAAAATGAGGTGATATAAAAAGTTTGAAACATTCACTCTCCAACCATGCCGTAAATGACTAAGCAATTTGAAATGGGGTGAATATAATTTTGAATACCTCCCTTCACAAGTAATGTACTTCATTACATATAAGGCCACTTGGGGCCATTCTGTTGGAAGGGATACCCTTCTGGTTCATTACTTGTCCACTATTAGAGGTCCATCTATGGGGCATGTAAATTCTACTCTGGCGCTTCTAGCGTCCTTTGATTCTGGAAACAATTCTCCTTCCTGCAGCAACCCTATAACCTCAGCTATCCGCTGCTCTATATTAATGACCCTTAATCCTTTAACAGTAGCCTCCCCTTCTTTGAATGAATGCATAAACTCAGTGGTGATTCCTTCATTATAATCTGTTATTTTCAGAAAGTAGACAATCCAACCATGCTGCCAGAAATAATGCTCACAAAGAGCATCCTATAGCAACACACCATGGATTATTGGTTCATGGCGGATAGGATCTCCACCCATTTCTTAATCTGTTAATGTAGCAATCTCTACAGCTGAGAAACAAAGAACCAAAATACTCTACAAAATGAAAATTGAAACTTCCTTACCTATTTCCAAATTTGGTGGTAGAATTTATTACTTTCTTATGCCAAAGAATATCTCATTAAAGGAATGATGGCAAGCAATAAAATCAAGGTACCAAAAAGGATGAGTAATTACTAATTTTTGGAAACTGGACCATAAAACACCCCCCAACTTATTTTGGCACGTGTCCACACATACTAAAAGGATTTAGGGAAGTGTACGCGGATTTAGCAAAGGCAATGATCATAATGAAACCATAAATGCCTAATTAAAAAAAAAAAAAAAATGTACATACCTGCAGTCATGCGAAAAGAATGGCGAAATGAAATGAAATGACAGATAAAGAAATGAGATGGGATGACGTGGATGGAAAAATTTATTTATGGAGAATAATATTTCCATAAGACATGGAAATATTGTTATGAAATGACGCTTGGAGAATTATGAAGTGGCAGGTATGTTCACTGTAGAGGCTGCAAGAACCTTACCTCTAATACTTTATTCTATTGCAGAAGGAACTTGCCCAATTGCTGCAGGAACCTATGTTTGATCCTTCTTAGCAAATTGCTACAGGAACTCCTCTTTGTTGGCAGGCTTATGATAAAGACGCAATCTGTGACCATTTACCAAAAGCTTGAACCGAACTGGGTCAATTGTGGTCAAACAAACAACTTCATTGTTGAAAATTTCCTCTATCTCATATGGACCTAACCATCTGGTTTGCATCTTCCCCATAGTATCTCTATATCTTGAGTCATACAAAAGTGCCTAGTCACCTACTTTAAATTTTTTCTTCTTGATGTATTTATCATGCCACTTGGCTCTCTGATTTTGAATCAATTCTCTTTCTTGGACAACCATTTTTCTCCATTCATCCAAAACATTCAATTGCTAAATATGATCCTTTTGTGCTTTAGAAAGTGTCATATTTAATTGCAAAGCTGTCCTTAGAGTTTTATGCTAAAACTCAATAGGCATCATTGATTCTTTTCGATACACCATTTCAAAAGGTGTAAAATCAATCAGTGTCTTCCAAGTTGTTCTGTATGCCCAAATTGCTTCTGAAAGTCTGTGAGACCAGTCTTTTTTATGAACAACCACTTTCTTGGTAAGAATAGCCTCTAGCTCTCTATTTGTGACTTCTACCTATCCATTAGCTTGTGGATGATATGGGGTAGATTTTCTATTCCTTATATTGTATTCATTGACCAAGGCTACAATCAATGGTGAAGTAAATTGTGGTCCTTGGTCTGATACAATTTCCCTTGGTACTCCATATCTTGTAAATATCTCCTTATAAAGGAACTCAACCACCTTATTATCTCTTGCATGTGTCATGGCGCGAGCTTCCACCCATTTGGTTACATAATCAGTACATACTAAAATGTAATATTTTCCATTAGAAAGGGGATCAATTGGGCCAACAAAATCTAATCCCCATTTATCAAATGGTGCAACCAATATTTGTGGATACAATGGCATCTCATCAAATTTAGGTCTCCCCATGTGCTGAAATCTATCACATTTCCTTGTATATTGTGTTGCATCCTTATAGAATGTTGGCTAATAATATCCCGTGTTCAGTATTTTGAGTGTTCTCTTAGCAGCAAAATGTCCTCCACATGGCTCATCATGACATGCATGTAGGATATCATATGTTTCATCTTCTCTTACACATCTTCTCATGACTTGGTCAGGTCCAGTATAAAACAAAAAATTAGCAATCCATGAGAAGTTAAAGCTTTTCTCAACTAGAAACCTTCTTTCTTAAGGAGAGAAATGAACTGGCATTTTTGCAGCAACTAAATAATTGGCAATATCAGTATACCAGGGAGTGTGAGCTTGTATAAGGAATAGATTTTCATCTAGAAAAGCATCATCTATGGCTAGAGGATCTTCTTGCAACTGAAACCTTGAAAGATAATCTGCAATGACATTGGACTTTCCTAGTTTATCAATAATTGTGATATCAAATTCCCGCATCAATAGTAACAAGTGAGCTAATCTACCAATAATTGAAGGCTTATTCATGAGATATCTGATTGCAGTATGATCAATATGCACAAATATGAGATATCCTGTTATATAGTGCCTGAATTTGTTGAGTGCATATATAACTGCTAACATTTCTTTTTTAGTGACTGTGTAATTTAACTCAGGCCCCGACAAGTTCTTTCTAATATAATATATTGCACTCTCCAAGTTATCAACCTTCTATCCTAAGACTACTCCTATTGTATAATCAGATGCATCTGTATGAATTTGAAATGGTAAAGACCAATTCAGACCTTTAAGAACTGGTGCTTGGGTCAAAGCATGCTTGAGCTTTAAGAAAGCTTCATTGCATGAAGAAGTCCATTTAAATTCCATATCCTTGGTAAATACAGAATATAAGGGACTTGCAATTTTGCTAAAATATTTGATAAAACCTTCTATAATATCTAGCATGACCAAGAAAACTTTTGACATCTTTTTTCTTTACCGTTGCATTGATATTTTGAATAACTTCAATTTTTGTTGGGTCAACTTGTATTCCTTTTATAGAGATATGATGACCAAGGACTATACCTTCCTGCATCATAATGAAGCACTTCTCACTACCTAATGACAAACCATAGTCTTCACACCATTGCAAAACTTTCTTCATGTTCTCCAATGCTTCATCAAATTCAAAACCATAAGTTGTAAAGTCATCCATATAAATTTCCATGATGTCTTGGGAAATATCTGAAAGTATGCTTATGACTGCTCTTTGAAAAGTGGCTAGAGCATTACATAATCCAAAAGGAAGAAGAGAATAGGCATACATTCCCCATGGACAAATAAATGTAGTCTTCTCTTGATCCTATGGGGAAATTTGAATCTGGTTGTAGCCACTGAATTCATCAAGAAATGAGAAGTATCTCTTCCTAGCCAAAGAGTCCAATACCTGATCCACAAATGGCAATGGAAAATGATCTTTTTGGGTTGCTAAATTTAAAGCTCTATAGTCAACACATACTCTCCATTTTCCTCCTTTCTTAGGAGCTATTACCAAAGGTGATACCCATTGACTATCAGAGATAGGATAGATAAACCCAGATTTTAACAACTTCTGCAATTCCTCTTTAACTATTTCTTTTAATGCAAGATTGATTCTTCTTTGAGGTTGTCTAAGTGGGCTATAATCTTATTTTATGTAGATACGATGGGTACAAACTGTTGCATCGATTCCATGCATATCCTTGTAATCCCATGCAATGGAATGTTTATGACATTTAAGCAAGTCCATGAGTGCTACTTTTTGAGTATCTGCAAGATCATTGTTGATATTCAAATATTTATTCAAATCAACTTCAATTTTGATAGTAAGATCAATCTAGGATATATCAGAGTAATGAGAAGTACAGACTTCCTGCAACAACAAAGTATGTAATATAATAGTGGCTGCAAGAAAGTCTGAATCTGCAATATTTGGTACCAACTCATGCGATTGTTGTTCTTGTTTTAACTCATTTGTCATAATTTTATAAAGAATTGATTCTTCATCATGGAATTGAATGAATGGCCCTCTATTAATCATCATAAGGTGATTAGTAGATTGAACTCCTTCAAATTCTTCTCCCAAATTAGGTCAAATGACTTGTTGTGGTTCAAACAAGGGCTAAGTAGGAGAATACAAAGCTAATGTTTTTGTAGAGTTCCAATCTGAAATAGTCATATCCCCTAATCTACATCCAATATATGCATTAGTCGTGGCAAGCCAAGGTCTTCCCAAAATCATCGGATATCCTCCTAATGTTTCTTTTGGAGATAGGATCATAAAGTCTATAGGGTATTCTCAGGAATCCATTGTAACAACCACATCTTCAATCATACCATCGGGTCGAACTATAGAGCTGTTAGCAAGCTATAGGACTGTAGGTGTAGGTCTGAGACTATTGATTTCAAGCCGATGCATTACTTCTCTTGTCATCACATTAATGGCTTCCCCTAATTCAACCAAAATATTATTTATCTGAGTGCCATTAATGACTATATCCACAACAGGACTACCAAGATTAGAATACTTAGGAATTGAAACTTTCCTAGCATAATATCTGCTAGTTGACCCATCACATGCATTATTTGCAGATCTTTCTTCTTCCTGCTAGACTTTTTTAGACATGCTTCCCTAAGTGACTTACTATATATAGGAACATCTTTTATTACTTGTAACAATGGGATTTCAATACATACATGTTTTAGTTGATCTATGATATCAAAACCTTGCTCCTGTTATGTAAGAACTTCTTTTTCTTGCAATCTCTGGGAAAATGGGGGTATTCTTTGTTTCTGAGGTATTGTGGCTATTGGGCTAGATATTTCTTGTTCTTCTTGCATTTCAGTTATAATTGGAGGAGATGGATTAGGCAGAGTTATCCCAGATCTAAGGTGAATATCACTTATAGATAAAGAATAGGTTGGGTATTGATTAGGATCAATTGAATAAACTTGTTGTTGTTGCTGAGATTTAATGTTAGGATTTGACACTAGTTGAGTGGGTAACTGCATAGGTTTAGGTGGAATAACAATGGCTGTAGGGGGAGGCATTATTGTAGGTAGTTGTGGCTATTAACTAGGATGTTGATATCCAGAAGATTGATTAGTCCATGGTTGAATCCCCCTCCATTGAGGAGTAGGTTGCCAATTCCCTTGAAACTGGTGCCCTTGTGCCTGAGGTGGAGACCAATTTCCTTGTGGCTGATGCCACTATGGAATTTGATTAGAAAAATGCTGCCCTTGGCCTTGAGGACCATACTAGTTTGGATAACTACCAAAATTTTGAGCATATGGTGATTGCCATTGATTATTTGGTACATAAAAATTTCCACTATAACTAGAAAAAGAAAGTGGGTCTGGTGGCATACCTTGTCTTTGGAAATTTGGCCTTCATTGAGAAACATAAAAAAATTGTTCATCCTCACCTTGTATTGGCTTGAAGTCAGGAACATTAAGATTTGTAACCATTTTAAATCTGCAATCCATTTTTCTTTGTTTACAATAAGGGAAAATTTTTGCAAGAAATGAATCAACTTCTTCATGCTTCTTCTTAGCTGAGAGTGTATCCAACTGAGTAGCCATATTATTTATGATATCCTCCTTAAAGTCCTTCAACAAATGGCTAAGTTCCATTCTAGAAACTCCAGTACTAGATGTTAATGAAGGAACTCTTGGCTTGAAACGCCTATTTTTTTTAGAAGCTAATCTAGAATACTTCTTACAAATTTGTCCTATTTCATTCCATGTAGATTGTGTAATGTCACCTCCTCCCATAAGATCCAAAGTATCAATGCATTCATCACCAGTTCCCCTTAAAAATATCAGCTTGAGGGAATCTTTATTTAGAGTGCTATGCTTGGACTTTTTGACACTAAACAAAAACCTTTCCAGGTAATCCTCAAGACTCTCATCTTATTTCTGTGTCATTCTAAAAATATCATCCCCATGGCGATCAGTACCTCTACAATAGTCTTTATACTTTGCAAGAAACAATCATTTCATCTCGTCCCATGTATTGATTGTGCTAATACCCAAGCTCATAAACCATCTTAAAGATGATTCTTTCAAAGTGGTAGGAAATATTTTGAGTGTATGGGCATCTGTAGTATAATCAAAACTCCTATAAAGAACATCAAACTCAAACAAAAATGTGTCTGGATCCTCTTTCACTAATCCATAGAATTTAGGGAGGGAAGAAGCCAAAATATTCTTGAGATTAGCATTATCATGCTAATTAGATATGGGAAACTCAAATGTTGGGTCCAAAGGTGGGAGTGAATTATTCCCACCAGGAGGTGGGTTTCCTTGGATTGGACTTGTGGGGGGAGTTACTGAATGAAATTCTTCTTCTAGTGGTCCAAAAAGGAAATGAAGGCTACCTTCAGGAAATTTAGTTTCAGGGTGGTTCAAGTTCTTTGGGGTTTGATAAAGTTTAGCAAAAGGATTTATATCTGGGTATCAATTTTTGCATGATTAGGATGACTGGGTAGAAATCTACCTAGAATATCTCTTCTTCACCTATGCATATAGGTTCATAAATTTTTTCGAACAATCAGATATGCTAAAAAAATAATTAATTGAAAACTGAAGAGGTAATAACCATAATAGGTTCTTAGTTTGACACCATCCCCAGCAACAACGCTAAAAATGTTCAGCCCAACAATAAGAATAATAACTCTAGTTGAAGTCTCAACTCAAAGTTTGGACATTCACTTTGTAAAGTTACTATTTCCATAGCTAGCGTTCATTTGATTGTCAACCCGGGGATGTAATACTTGAAATGGGTGTGCACTATATATGCACTAAGTTCCTGCAACATCTACCCTGCATTACTGCAGCAACTAATATCTATGCCAAAAATATAAGCAAGAATTGAAATTATTGAAAGGCTACAGGAAAATTTCTGCATTAACATAAATTCATTCAAGCAATACTGGCTAAGTTCAATGCTACCAAACAAGAATTACTCTATTTTGGTTTGGCTACAGGAACAATAATTGGATCTATTTCCAATGGCTGTAGGAACAATCAATGCAAGAATGCCTACTACAACTAATGAAGAAAACTGATTTTAACAAAGGCATAGGAACACTCACCAAGTGGGCCCCCTTGGATGAGTGCTTCCAAGCTTCCCAAAAACAACTCTAAGTGCTCAAAATAACATATCTTTATTCATCATTCTTTAGAAGTCATTACATGATTCAGAATCAAAAGAAACTCAAAACACTTGTAACTTTATTTCTAAAACCCTATGCTCTGCTTCTTCTCTTTTCTATCTAACCTATGAAAAGAGATAAAGACCTTTATTTAAAAGAAAACAATTACTTCTTACTACATAGATCATGTCAATAAGAAGAGGCAGATAACTAATCAAGAAAGGAAACAACCAGAGTTAAGTCACTGATAATGTGGATCTAAACCGAACCACAGTCATAACACATCGTGGCGGTATTTACAACACTAATTTCTACTTGAGTAAGACATCAATAAGCATTGCACAATTAATTTTCCTTTGCCATTCCTTACGCTCATCAACATTTCTGCTGATTTGATCTTTCAGTCTCCTCCTTGAATATCTCTTTTTGTAACTAGCGTGACAGGAGAGTCCTCTTAGTAGCATCAATTTATTCTTGCAATTCAAAAGAAAGAACATACAAGAACATACACATCTATTTTAATTAATCAAAAAATCTATTAATTTCACACATGATATTCCCTAAGACAATCCGCATGGCAATAGAAATGAATAACATGGCTGCAAGAGCAAACTGGCAAAGACAAAACATGTTTTAATAGGTTCAGGATAACATCTGAAATACATATAGTCAACTTTTGATACATAATTACTATTATGTAAATCAAAATATGAAAAAAACTTAAGAGTTCTGGGGATAAAAATATGCTACTGTCTCAACTCATCATCCTATATATTCCTTGAAGTTATGGAGAAAGTCTTTTTGTGTTTGTCCGACATCTTTGCTATTATGAAGATTAGTTTTTGTAGTAGTGTGTAAAGGATTTTTGGGATAACCTTTACTCTAGCTTTAAGTTGAATTCATGAAGTCTTATCTGGTATATATTTAGTTGCTTAGTAATGATTAGAGTAATGATATTTTGATCATATTTGTATGAACAACAAATGTGAAAGTGATTATGTACAACAAGTGTGAAAGTGATTATGTCCCTCAGTGGAACTGTATCTCATGCAAATGATAGATGCAATTATAGCAGTTCAATTTTGTAATGTTGGCATGAAGCCATTATTCAACAGTGAGCCACCTTTTGTACTTTGTAACTGGTTATATAATATTGAGAGCTAATCCTCTCTGTGGTTTTTCCCATCTTGAGTTTTCCATGTATAAAATATTGGTGTCATCCTATTTTTGGTTATTGTTCTTTTCATTTCAGTAATCTAGTTATGTTATGTAGATGGTTTTTTAAAAGTTTAAATAAATTCAAAGGAATACTTATTCACCCCTCCCCTCTTAGTATTTAGGATGGTCAACATAATATAGTTTATATGGTGTGCATAACTATTATATCAGTATTTTGGAGTTGTGAAACATAGTTTCATTCAAATAAACTATTGAAAATAGTGCCTCCATATAAATTGCTTATGCGCTAAATACAATAGGTTCAGTTGTGAAGATCAAATATTTTGGTAAATTAGATTGTGAATCAATTTATCATTTTTAGATCGTAATATTGGTGCATCACCTCCTAATAGCATAGAGTTTTAGTTTCCAAGAAATCTTTCTACCCTTTTCCTAAGAAAGTATGTTAGAATCAATGATAGTCCCAAAGACACTGAGAGGGAGGGGGGGGGTGAATTAGTGCCTAATCAGTTGGCAGAAGATTTAACAATATTAAGAACTTTGCATCCCAAAATAGTGTACCGGTAAATAAGAATTAATACAGTAAATGAGAATAATAGAGACATCATAGAAAACACACCATAACATAAGATATTTAATGAGGAAACTCGGTGTGGGAAAAACGTCGGTGGGATTTGTGACCCACAATATTCACTCACTGGCCAATGAATAAATATTACTTACAATGAGGGGCCTACACATGCAGGAAGGCTAGTAGCCTAGAGCTCACTGCTCAATCATAAAACATAAGTCTCATTGACTTACAAAATGGATTATCAAAATCCAATACAATGTACTGCTTCAGATCAGCATCAACTATGCTAGGTTCAGTACCGGTTTAAGCTCACTCTATTACAAATACCTTCACTATCAACTATCTCACCTTATACAAAAATATCAACTATCATGTATCATCCTTTCTCATATACTACATACTCACATATGAAATGACCTATAAGATCTCATAGATATATATGAGTCTTTTACAATATGCCATGTCAGCTTTTACAAAAGATAAAACAATAAAAAAAATCTTATTCCATGTCGGCTTGAGTGTCGGTATCCATTATTGCCGCTACCGGTGAAGTGACTACCAATGAATGTAGAAGTCTATTGCCAGTGCCGGTAACTGTCGGTGGGTTGATAGATGATTGCTAGTTGGTTGCTAGTTGGTTTCTAGTTGGTTGCCAGTTGGTTTCTAGTTGGTTTCCAGTTGGTTGCCAATTGGTTGCCATCAATGACAACATCAACTATTCTCATAAGAGTGTGGAATGCCAACAATCTCCCGCTTTGGCATTGATGGCAACACTCATGAGAAAAATACAAAAACTGTTCCAAAAAATGAAGTCCAAAAAGCTTCCAAAAAGATGTGCTCCCCTTGAGAAAATCATCTCCTCTGAATAATCATTTTTCTCTCCACTACTCCCCCTTTGACATGAATGACAAAGGTGGTCAAAAATTGTCAAATGAGTGCAAAAATTTCACCTCAAGATCTATAACTGGTTGGTTACAATATGAAAGATATCTGCTAGAACCAAATTAAGACTCTGCATAAACCTTTTGCTGTCATTTAAGGTTGCCTTAGTCTGTTGGGTTGTGCCAGTGAGATGATGCATGTGCTCTTCCGATGATCATTCAACTTGAAGTAATGCCTTGGATATTTCCATTCTCAGAGAGATAAGATTGTCCAACTTAGGACCAAGTTTGTATTTAAGTTCTCTAGCATTAGATTTAATCCTTGCCTTTTCTTTTTCAAGTTTCTCTAGTTTTTGATGAAAACTAAGAGGGGAGGGTGAATTAGTATACCTAATTTCTTCAATAAACACTTGAACAGTTTAACTGTAGACCGGTGAAGCAGGTTAAACAATAACTTGATTAGAACAAGAATAAGCCAGATAGAAAATAAAGCATTCACCCATAGAAGTGAAATCACCATAACACACAATGTTTTTGACATGGAAACCCAAATGGGTAAAAACATGGTGAGTAAAACTCACAAGTCAACTATCTGCAGAATAGTAACCATACCAGTTAAGGTGTTAAAATGTTCTTCACTAGAACATATCCTGTTAGGAATCCAGATCTCTATTAGGAGATAAGTCCTGTTAAAGACTACCCTTTTAAAGGATTTCAAATTCACAACTGTGAATCACCTTGTTAGAGGTTTTACAAAAGGCTTGGTTGGGCCTACCCGATTTAGGGTTTCAGACTTGTCAAAGATATTAGTAATCAACAAGTGAATGATCTAGATAGTAGCACAAAATGCTTGATTAGATCCTTGACAGTTCCTTTTTAATGCATTCAAGCATTACTTCAGTCTTCTATGTTTTGCACTCTCAATCTCATTCACGAGATACCTTTTCTCAATCAGACCTAATATTTTTACAAAAAATTCACACACAACAACTTCTCTTCTATGTTTAAAAACCTAGACATGATGTCCTTATATAGGAACTTGATTTCATGTCGGTCCAATAAGATTAGACTACAATTTCCTAGGTACAATGCATCTAGACACATTTGGTAACACGACACAAAACATCACCATAGTGTTAGTGGATGGTAGCTCATCACACATTACATGTATACCGGTTAATTACATATACCAATCATTGGTTAACAAGTGAAGACTAGAAAACTAGAACATAGTCATTCTGATCAAAAGATTAACTGTCGCTCGAGGTCTTCATTTAGCTTGAGATCTTCATACCACTTGGGGTCTTCAGTCATACTAACACTGGTAAGCATTTAATGTACAACATCGATAGTCTTCAACAAACAAAGCTTATACATACAATACCAGTTAGAATAGCTACCGATTGATAATAATTCATTCATCAAATAAGTATGTGTCCATCAATGATAATCACAACTAAACATAATCAAAATACCAACAATCTCCCCCTTTGGCATTGATGGCAACACAAGAAAATTTTTGACATGAAAGTGCCAAAACAAAAAAAAATGCCATGAGCAAAATTACTCCCCCTAAGCATATACACTACTCCCTTTACAAAAATTACAAGTATGTGCAAAAATACTTGTCAAAATTTGAAGATAGATACACTACTCCCCCTTTGCCAACAATGACAAAGTAAATGCAAAATTTTGCCAGTTTGCATAATGTAAAAATAGAGTATGTGTTTATGACAATAAAGAATAAAACTTTTCAAAAAGAGATTTAAAGTTTGTAGGAAGTCCTTCATGTTTGAGGACCACGACTCAAGAAGTGAGGCAGCAATTTCACTCTCGGTCTTCATTTGGAAGGCTCATTATTCCATCACATCTATGGTTCTCAACTCCTAGGTCACAATGATAGCTTCTAAGTTCAGAAAGCATTTCTAAAGAACCTGCAATATTGGCAATAGGAGAAACTAAAGCTCCTACAAATCTCGAGTCCAATTGTAGATCTCTAAGTCAATCTTGGAAATTTGATGCTGATACTAATGAATAATGTGTCCATAGGCTATGAACAAATCATAGGGCAGTTTGAAGTTGTCGATATACTTCTGTAACTCCGTTTGTAATAGTGTCTTCTATTTCAGAGCATCTTCACAAAATAGGTGAGGTTGACAGATTTTACTCAAGAGTAGGTGACCTTCACCCATAGCTGAACTTATATCATCTTTTTGTTTAAGCAATTTTGCCCGTTCATCATTCATGTGCTGTACTAAGGCAACTACGAGTGCCTTTTCATGGATTTTATTTGCAGTGGCCTAGGCAACATCTTCCAAACATTAAAATTGGTCATCGACTACTGTGCAAAGTAGTTTGAGCTTAGCAAGCGAGGAGTCGGTACTGGGGAGATTAGTACCAGGAATTAGATTGGAGAGGGTGTCAATGGCAAACTGAATGACATCCTGCTCTTTCTTTTTCCTTAGTTCTTCCAATCTCTCCTGCGCTAAATGAATGCTTTGTAGTAGCTCAGTTTCATCAGCTGATTGGGTCAGACAAGCAAGAGTCAGATAAGTGGAACTGGTTGAATCAACCTGCTTGGCTTGATCTCCAGTTGCCTTAGGAATATGTTCTCCTTCTTTGGCCTAGACCTCCACTTGTCTTCTCTTCTCCTCTTCTTCTCTTTCTTGAGCTACCTTGGCAACCTTCTCCTCTTGTTTCTTCCTCTCTTCTTCTCTCTGTTTCTCCTCTTCCTTCTTCTTCGCTATTTATTTCCTCTTTTTCTCTTCTTCCTTGTTCTTCTTCTCCTCTTCTTCCTTTTTCTTCCTTTCCTCCTTCATTTTTCTTCTTTTCCTATTGAGCTTTCTTCGTTTGCTCTTTCTCTTTCTCCACTTTCTCTTTTTCAAGTTTCTCATTTTTCGCTTTCTCTTCCTTTTCTTTCTCTAGTCTTTCTTTTTTAGCTTCCTCCTTATCTGGAGTGGTATCTTCTATTTCTAGTGCATTAACATCAATGGGGTCATTTTGTTCTACTATTATTTCACCCATACTATCAAAGACTACATTGGGTTTGGCTATGGATAGATCAGGCTCTTGTTTAGCCAACCAATTAGCTTCGTACACTTTTTGCATGTTGACAATAGTTTTCACCTTCAAATGGGTGTCTTTTTCCACTTCAGAAGATTTTCCTTTGAGTAGTTGAAGTCTTCTTCTTTGCATGAAGAAAATGCCTTTGTTCTTGTCAATGATTTCAAACAATTTTGAATTAGAGACATCTGGAAAGTCTTGAGCAAAAATTTTCTCCCTGATGTCTTTCTCTTTTTCAATGGTAATGCACCATTTGTTGTCCAAAGAATCATACAAAGATTTAGATCTAACAGATTTAATCTTAGAAGGTGACTGATCATTTATGCATAGATATCTAATAAGTTCTTGTTCAACATCCTCCTTTTCATTATCATTGAAATCATCAAAATAGTCTTTTAAATCATCAAGGACTTTTCTTCTAATATTCTTTATGGTTCTTTGACAGTGTGTCATAGGTTTGTAAGAAGAAATATCTAATTTTACCAGTGCAGAGATTGTTGGTACATTACCGGTTGACTTCATTTTTTTGGTAGATTGCCTTGTCTTCTTTACTTCTACCTCTGATTGAGAGTCTTCTGGATCTGGTGAGTTATTCCTGGTTTTCCCCGTCCGTTTGAACACCTTTGCCAGAATAGCCTCTAGTTTTTTTTTAGCAGGTGACCTTTTGGTCACTTTGGGATTAGCAGTAGATGTAACTAGTGCTGATGCTGATGGTACTACTTTACCCTTTATCTCCTTTGGTTTCTTAATAGATTTGATCCTATCTAAATAAGTACCGGTCCTCTTCTTTTTGGGTTCTAGTGGTGAAGCTAGTAGGGTTGAGGCATATCCTGTCAATATATCACTTACCACCTCATAGCCCATATGCCCAACTACATCTTTTCTGGGTTCAACTGCTTCCATTATGCATTCATCTGTTTTGATGATGAAACATATGTCATCTTCATATTTCTTAACTAAATCACTAGATATTCTCATTCTCTGGTTCATTTTTAGTTTGAATTCATCAAAATACCCATTCAAAGTCTTCGAATATGCAGTTCCTACTACTTGCAGGCTCTCCTTTATTTGTTTGGAAACTGACAAATCAGTTGACCATTGAACATCACCGACTCCAGGATAGTAACTTTGAAAGTAGAAAAATAAACCAATAAGTAGTTGACCAAACTAATAACTCAATGATGAGAGAATAGTACCAAATTGGTACTGAGAGGGGGGGGTGAATCAGTATAGACAACAATATAGTTTGAAACCAGTTTGACAACAGACACTTCAAATGACTGGCAGGCAGTGACACCAGTTTGAAACAGAGGGCAACCGGTAAAGCTAAGAATGTCTGAGACAAGCATTAACTGGTTACTCACTTAGCTTTTCACTCAACTTGAGACTACACTACCATTTCACCCTTATGCATAAACAACTAATCTATCATCAAATCATAATAACAGCTAGTTCAACATGTTTTATTGATAGGCATAAAACACAAAACCATCATATGCTTGATAGACAATAGCAAAACATCACACATGACACACATATTTTTCACATGGAAACCCAACTGGGAAAAACCACGGTGGGGATGAATACCCACAAGCTATTTTTGAACTCTTTAGAAGTTCACTCTATTAGGAGCCTTGTCCGGTTAGAGGCATTACAATAGGTTCTGCTAGGAACCAATCCTGTTAAAGATCACCCAGTTAAGGGATGGCTACAATACCTGGTTAATGGTTAAACCCTGTTAAAGGTTACCTTGTTACAGGATTTCAAGAACTCAATAGCTAAAGGATTCCGAACTCAGTAGCTTTGAATTACCCTGTTAAAGGATTTTCAGCAAGCCGGTTAAGGCTACCCTATTAAGGGATTTTCCAACTGTTGAGGTGGTTAGAGATCAACAGGTATTACAATGATCTGGTAACATCACTCAATGCCAATGTAGATCCTCTTACGCTCCTCTTCACTTTCTGCACTTACACTCTACAGGTATCACTTCTCTCCTTTTGGTCTGGCAAGAATTATGTATCTCTTCTCTCAGATACACATACACAACTTTTGCCAACAACCTCAGAAAGAGCAACAACATCGACCTTATAGGAAAACATATAGGTCAGTAGCATAAACCCTAAACCCTAAACCTGTTAGGTTAAGGAATTCAAATGTTTCAATCCTGACCGTTGAGAACACTCCATTAATTGCAATAGTCTTGATCCAATCTCAAGACATTCTCCATCATCCATTTTCACTGATTTCATGGTGGTTGATAACCCATCACACATTTTCATTGTTTTACAGACTTCACTCATTCCCGAGGTGGATAGGAACAATCTCCTTCATGCAAGATCCTTCACGTGCACAAGGATGACATGGAAATCATGATTTGTTCTTCATTACAATGCTAACTTATCAAACAATGTCACCGGTTGAGCCATATAGGCTTGAAGCACATCAACTAGAAACCTTGAAGTTGAGACTGCCAACCAGTAGTCATACAATGCTTCCATGTGCCAGTTCCCATAACCATATGCCAATTCACCTTGAACAAGCACACCACTTCACTTTGGCACAAATGCCGGTTCACAGTGTTATACCGGTTCTCACATATGCCAGTTCACACCTCCTCAACATATTGACATCAATGACAACATACAATGTCATTATGTCCACATACCGGTTCACATAATGCCAACACAAACCTGAACCTCTGAGTTTTATTTGATTTGATCGACTTTGGGTTATCTATGAGTAGTTTCTGCATACAGGTACATAGGTCATATTCTGCATTTTCTTTTATCATTCTCTAAGCGACATGTACCGTAGCTAAAGGAACATAATTTATTCTGGTAGCATAGAATATTTTGTATCAAATTACCATACATGCATATTTTACCAAATCATCTCTAATGGTATTGGCAGTCATTGCTTGTTGGTCACTTACAGAATTGGTGAGCTTTGTTACTTTGGTTTTGGGGATTTTTTGAAGAATGGGCACTTCCCCAGTATTGCAGAATCTGGTCATGGCATGAATTGCCTCCGGTGTAATGTCATGAGTTCATTCAAGGTACATCTTGTCACCATGAACCCTACTGAGGATGATCTTGATGTGTTCCTTGATAAATTCTTCTAGAAAGTATACTGAATTGTGCAATTTCTTCTTCTCTATTATGCTATATTCAAGTTTAATCTTTTTATCCTCTCCATAGAACAGACTCAACTGGGAGTGAATTACTAGGGACCCTAGGTCTTCTAGTTTGCAATCAATATATCCTGAAACATTGCCTTCGACAATGACTCTGATAGGAATTTGAGATAGGGAATTATATCTCATCTTAAGAAGCTCAGGTGTGTCCTCAAGTTCAGTAGAACTAGAGGGGACATTAGATGTAGATGCCATATCAAATAGATTCCAAATGATAAGAATGTTTCAATGAGGAATACATTTATTCTCTAAGATTAGGGGTTGTTGATGACAAGCAAAACACACTTCTTTGGACGATTGATTACCACTTTCACTTTCACACTGATATTATGAAGTGGTTGCAAGATTTTGTGCAACATTCCTTTCTGAATTCTTTTCGAGTGCAAGATGAATTTCTCTGGTTGTGCTTCACAGCTTAACCAAAGTTTCTCAGAAACAAGGTAAGTAGAAATGATGACAAAATTCACTTTTAAACATGCTCCCACCTATCATAATAAATGCAAAACTATTAGGGTTCAAACCCTAATTTCACTTTTTACCGCTTCAATTCTTCTATCAGTTGACAGGTAACAACTATCGATAAAAGTGTCTAATTGATATACTTCGGCAATTTCTAAATATTTATATCGATATGTTCCCCCTAAGCTTTTTGAAGCTCAGTTTAGTGATTCAACGATTTCCACACTTGGTGTGGAAACTAGTTCATCATGTGGCTTCACTTCAAATTTCCTTTTCTAGGTTTTGTCCATATCCATCTGAACGGTTTCAACATCAATCTTCCCTTTAGTGTTGATCGGTATGTCTCTTGATGGATTCTTTCTCACTCTACATGCTTTGGCGGTGTGTCCCGGTTTGTTGTAGTGATAACATACCATTCCAGGTGTTCTCCATGGTCTGGTGTTCACATTTCCATTCTTCCTTCTTCATGTTGCAATAGTGTGATCACTACCACAACATATTAGATAGGTTTCTCTCCAACTGGTTGCCACTTACCAACAATTTGACCGGCGGTCATGGATTTTGTTGATAACTCAATGATGAAAGAATAGTACCAAACTAGTACTGAGAGGGGGGGGTGAATAAGTATAGACAAAAACACACTCTTAAATTGGTTTGTCAGCATACACTGTGCATTGATAGACAAATAGTAACATAGGTCCTAAAATAGAGTACAATTGGCAATAACCCAGAATAATTGAGACAAGCATAAATTGGTTAATACCTATCTTCTCATATACTCTAACACTTCATTTCCATTTCACCCTAATACATGAGAAAGTAATCTACCATTAAAGATATACATATGAGAAACTAGATCAAAATGACTCATCGCTTGACAGAAAACAAGAAAGCATCACATGAAGAAGACATCACACATGACAAACATATTTTTCATGTGGAAACCCAACAAGGAAAAACCACAGTAGGGATGAATACCCACAAGCTTGTTTTTGAACTCTTTAGAAGTCCGCTCTGTTAGGAGCCTTGTCCAGTTAAAGACTGATACAATAGGTTCTGTTAGGAACTAATCCTGTTAGGGATCACTCGGTTAAGGGATGGCAAGAACACCTAGTTAAGGGTTTAAACCCTGTTAAAGGTTACCTTGTTAGAGGATTTTAAGAACGCAATTGTTTTAAGTCACCCTATTAAAGGATTTACAACAAGCTGGTTAAAGTTACCCTGTTAAGGGATTTTCCAACTATTGAGGTGGTTAGAGCTCAATAGGCATTACAATGATCTGGCAACAACACTCAATGCCAATGCAGATCCGCTTAAGCTCCTCTTCACCTTCTGCACTTACACTCTGCAGGTATCACTTCTCTCCTTTTGGTCTAGCAAGAATCAAGTATCCATTCTCTTGGATACACACACAGAACTTTTGCCAGCAACCTTAGAAAGAATCACAACATCAACCTTATAGGAAAAAAGATAGGTCGGTAGCATAAACCCTAAACCCTAAAACTTGTTAGGTTAAGGAATTCAAACGGTTCAATCCTGACCGTTGAGCACACTGCATTAAATGCAACAGTCTTGATCCAATCTCCATCATCCATATTCCACCAATTTCATAGTGGCTGATAACCCATCATAACCCATCATACATTATCACTGTTTACAGACTTCGCACATTCCCAAGGTAGATAGGAACAATCTCCTTCATGCAAGATCCTTCACACACACAAGGCTTATGTGGCAACACAATTTGTTCTTTGTTACCATGCTAACTCATCACACAAAGTCACCGGTTGAGCCACACAGGCTTGAAGCACTTCAACCAAAAACCCTGAAGTTGAGACTACCTACCGGTAGTCATATAGCGCTTCCATGTGTCGGTTCCCATAACCATATGTTGGTTCACCTTGAACAAGCACACCGCTTCACTTTGGCACAAATGCCAGTTCATAATTTTATACCAGTTCTCACATATGTCGGTTCTCACCTCTTCAGCCTATTGACATCAATGACAACATACAATGTCATTATGTCCTCATACCGATTGAGATAATGCCAACAATCTCCCCCTTTGGCATTGATGGCAATATACAGAGATATCTCTCCACTTCACATCTTCTCCCCTAATTTCTATAGATACCTTCTCTGTTTCACATGTTCTCCCCCTTTGACAACAATGCCAAAGTGGAGGTACAAGCTTCCCTGTCCCATTATGCTACTCCCCCTAAGGAGTAGCATCCTTCAACACATCAATCCTGAAGAAAAATTTGACTATGCAATACCTGACTGATGTGGAGCATATACCTTTAGTTTACCTCTTGAAGGGGCAACACCCCTAATTCACCTCTTAAGTACATAAATGTAGCCTTTGGGAGAGGCTTGGTGAATATGTCTACTAATTGCTCCTGACTGGAAACATGTTCCAGTGCAATCTCTTTGTTCTAAACCTTTTCCCTCAAGAAATGATACTTAAGCTCAAAGTGCTTGGTTCTAGAATGTAAAAATGGATTCTTGGAGATATTAATTGCACTAGTATTGTCACAAAATATACTTACCAGTTCAGATAGAGGAACTTTGAAGCCATTTAATACATGCTTCGTCCAAATTGTCTGAGTGCAGTTCATGAAAGCTACAACATACTCCGCTTCCATTGTAGATAGAGAGATACAACTCTCCTTCTTACTCATCCATGAGACCAGTCTGCCACTGAGAAAGAATGCACCACCGGTTGTGCTTTTCGGTCATCTATATTGCCTGCCCAATCAGTATCTGTGTAAACTTTCAAGTTTAAATCCTTGCTATATGGATACCACAATCCATATTCAATAATTCCCTTCAGATACCTAAGAATCCACTTGACTGTAACCAAGTGAGATTCTCTTGGACTTTTCTGGAATCTTGCAGTAATGCCAATTGCATGTGCAATATTCGATCTGCTATGCACTACATAATGCAACTTACCAATCATTGATCGGTATTCCTTCTCATCAACCAATGCTGAGTCATCTTCTTTGGATAGTTTACAACTGGTCACCATCAGAGTACCAACTAGTTTGCTATCTTCCATGCCAAAGGTCTTCAACACCTCTTTGACATACTTGGACTGAGTGATAAAAATTCCATCTTTCATCTGCTAGATCCATAGTCCAATGAAGAATTTAATCTCCCCTATGAGTGACATTTCAAACTCTTTCTCATCTCCTCTGCAAACTCATGACTCATCTTGTCATCTCCACCAAAGATAATGTCATCAACAAATACCTCACAGATCAGGATCTGATCTCCTTTAGACTTCAAGTAGATATTGCTATCTTCACTTGTTCTCTCAAATCCAATCTTCACAAGATGGGAATGCAGGCATTCATACCATGCTCTAGGTGCCTACTTTAGACCATAGAAGGCTTTATGTAGCCTACATACCATGTCACTGTCTTTAGATAGGGTAAACCCATCTATATACACCTCCTCTTCAAGTACACCATTTAGGAATTTAGATTTAACATCCATTTGATATACTTTGAAACCTTTAAAAGCTGCATATGCAAGAAGCATACGAACTCCTATTCTCACCATAGGAGCAAAGGTTTCTCCATAGTCTTCTCCTTCTTCTTGAGCATATCCTTTGCACACCAGTCTGGCTTTGTTCTTAATCACTGTGCCATCCTCATTCAGTTTATTTCTGAAAACCCATTTGGTACCAATGACATTTTTATGCTCCGGTCTGGGTACCAAATACCATGTACCATTTTTCTCTATCTGGTCAAGTTCCTCTTCCATTGCCTTGATCCAATCTTCATCTTTATGGGCCTGTTTGAATGATTTAGGCTCAAATTAAGAGATCATACATGAGTTTTCTCTAACCTTTCTTCTTGTAAGGATTCTTGCATCCTTATCTCCTATGATCTGCTTAGGATCATGATTCAGCTTGACATACTAAGGAATGGTCTTAATGGATTCCTCTTGCTTTTCTTCTTCATCCTCATCTCCATTAGTATCAACATCTACATCTACGGATGTAGGAACATTGTTAATGGTACTTGGTTGACTGACAATCAGTTCCCAGAAGGTTACAACCGATTCATTTACCACTTTCTTACTATCGATTTCCTCAGTTTTCTCAGAGGTTTCATCAACTCTTACATTGATTCTTTCCATAATTCTCTGAGTCCTATTGTTGAAACACTTGAGAGCTTTGCTCTTGGTGGAATATCCTAGGAATATTCCCTCATCACATTTCACATCAAATTTGCTCTGGTGTTCACTCCTCTTGATGTAACATTTGCTACCAAACACTCTAAAGTAGCTAACCATAGGTGTCTTACTGGTCCAATACTCATAAGGAGTTTTATCCTTACCTTTCTTGATGAGTACTTGGTTCATTGTGTAGACTGCAGTGCTCACTGCTTCTCTCCAAAAGGTGTGAACTACCTTTCCTTGAATCAACATGGTTCTAGTTGCTTCAACCATAGTCTGATTATTCCTCTCTGCTAGGCCATTTTTCTGTGGAGTCCAGGGGGCAGACAGTTGCCTCTTGATGCCATGTTCTTCACAGTACTTGCTGAATTCATCGAAAGTGAATTCCCCTCCTTGATCAGTTCTTAGGCACTTGATCCTTTTACCACTGTCCTTCTCCACTAATGCTCTGAAAGCTTTGAACCTTACAAAATCTTTAGACTTATCTTTCAAGAATGTGACCCACATCATTCTTGAGCAGTCATCAGTGAGAATCATGAAGTACCTATCACCCTGCACACTCCTAGTTTTCATAGGACCACACAAATCAGCATGCACAAGATCAAGCAGATTGTTAGCAGTGAAAGATTTACCTTTAAAGGTTGAGGAAGACATTTTCCCCAATTGACATTCTCTGCACAGGGTATTATCTAGTTTGCTTAGCACTGGCAATCCTCTAACTACCTTGATCTTACTAGCCTTCACAATGTTATCAAAGTTTACATGGCAGAGTCTCCTATGCCATATCCAGTTGTCATCAAATTTAGCCATAAGACATGTACTTATATTTGCATTCAGCTAAAATAGGTTACCTTTGGTCTGCACGCCAATTCACCATTCTTTCCTTTGATTCTGCAAACTCCATTCTTGAGTTCTAGAGTGAGGCCACTATCATTCAGCTGGGCAACACTCAGAAGGTTGTGTCTGAGACCATCAACCCAATACACATTGTCAGGACTACTCTTTCCATTTAGAGAGATGGACCCTCTGCCTTTGACCATGCATGGTGCATCATTGCCAAAGCGAACCACACCACCATCATACTCTTCCAAGGATAGAAACTTGCTCCGGTCACCAGTCATATAGTGAGAACAACCACTGTCAATAATCCACTAATTGGAATTATCAAACCAGGAGACAAGAGCCTTCTTGTCTGACACATCTTCCTTGATAGAAACAAACACAATATCTTCATTTTCTTCATCCTTTGATTCCTCATCTGTGACACCTTCATCAACTGCCACAAAATAGTTTCTCCGGTTTCCTCCTTTGAATTTCTTGAACCTTTTCGGTTTGTCCTTGTTGCCTCCATTAGGACAATTTACAACAATATGTCCTATACGGTTGCAAGAAAAGCATTTCAAAGGTAGTTTACCTCTGTATTTGCCAGTTCCTTTAGGAAGTTTCATGGAAAGGAGAGCTTCAAATGCCACCAAAATCTCCTCATCGTCCATTTCTCTACTCTATCTTGGTTCACCACTAGTGCTAGCTTCTTTTCCTTTTCTGGATGGTATAGCAGAAGCTTTAAAAGCTGATTCAGTCTTTTGAACACTACCATCAAAACTATTTAGCTCATAGGCTATCAACTTTGCAATGATGGAGTCTAGGGATACCTTAGTCTTGTCTATTGATCTCAATTCCTGAATAGTAGCAACCCTTATTGCATAGACCAACAATAGGGATCTCAGGACTTTGCTTACCATAGTAGAATCTTCTATTTTACCACCTGCACTCTTGATATCTCCAACAATAGTTTTGATTCTTATTCCATATTCTTGAATGGTCTCACCTTCAACCATTCACATATCTTCAAACTTCCCTCTAAGGCTTTCTTCCTTAGCTTGTTTTACATGCTCATCACTGCCATAGATATTTTCAAGAGTATCCCATACCTCTTTGGGATTTACCTTATCTTGGACATCAATAAACTCAATGTTAGATAAACTACTAATTAGGGCTTCCATGAATTGCCCATTCTCCTACATCTCTCTCTTTTGGTCATCGGTGAGAGTACCGGTAGGGGGAACATAGGAATTCTTAACATAGCTCCAGTGTTGAGAACCCATGCTTCTGATGTATATCTTCATTCTGTTTGTCCATATACTGAAATTTTCTCTGTTAAAATTTGGACCTTCCCTCTTCATCATTAGACTGGGATCTTTACCTCAAGCAGTTAAGCTTATAGCACAAAGGACCTGGAGGACGCTCTGATACCAATTGATAACTCAATGATGAAAGAATAGTACCAAACCCATACTGAGAGGGGGGGAGTGAATCAGTACAGACAAAAACACACTCTTAAACTGGTTTGTCTACAAACATTGTGCATTGACAGACAAATAGTAACATAGGTCCTAAAACATAGTACAACCGACAAAAACCCAAAATAACTAAGACAAGCATAAACCGGTTAATGCCTATCTTCTCATATACTCTAACACTTCATTTCCATTTCACCCTAATACATGAACAAGTAATCTACCATCAAAGATATACATATGAGCAACTAGATCAACATGATTCACCGCTTGACAGAAAACAACAAATCATCACATGAAGAAGACATCACACATGCCACACATATTTTTCATGTGGAAACCCAATAGGGAAAAACCACAGTGGGGATGAATACCCACAAGCTTGTTTTTGAACTCTTTAGAAGTCCGCTCTATTAGGAGCCTTGTCCGGTTAAAGACTGATACAATGGGTTCTGTTAGGAACCGATCCAGTTAGGGATCACCCAGTTAAGGGATGGCAAGAACACCTAGTTAAGGGTTTAAACCCTATTAAAGGTTACCTTGTTAGAGAATTTTAAGAACTCAATTGTTTTGAGTCACCTTGTTAAAGGATTTACAACAAGCTGATTAAAGCTACCCTGTTAAGGGATTTTCCAACTGTTAAGGTGGTTAGAGATCAACAGGTATTACAATGATCTAGTAATAGCACTCAATGCCAATGCATATCCACTTAAGCTCCTCTTCACCTTCTGCACTTACACTCTGCAGGTATCACTTCTCTCCTTTTGGTCTGGCAAGAATCACGTATCTCTTCTCTTGGATACACACACACAAGTTTTGCCAACAACCTCAGAAAGAATCACAACATCGACCTTATAGGAAAACAGATAGGTCGGTAGCATAAACCCTAAACCCTAAAACCTATTAGGTTAAGGAATTCAAATGGTTCAATCCTGACCGTTGAGCACACTGCATTAAATGCAACAGTCTTGATCCAATCTCCATCATCCATATTCTACCAATTTCATAGTGGCTAATACCCCATCATAACCCATCATATGTTATCACCGTTTATAGACTTCGCACATTCCCGAGGTAGATAGGAACAATATCCTTCATGCAAGATCCTTCACACGCACAAGGCTTACATGGCAACATGATCTATTCTTTGTTACCATGCTAACTCATCACACAAAGTCACCAGTCAAGCCACATAGGCTTGAAGCACTTCAACCGAAAACCCTGAAGTTGAGACTACCAACCGGTAGTCATACAATGCTTCCATGTGTTGGTTCCCATAACTATATGCCAATTCACCTTGAACAAGCACACCGCTTCACTTTGGCACAAATGCTGGTTCCAAGTGTTATACCGGTTCTCACATATGCCGGTTCTCACCTCTTCAGCCTATTGACATCAATGACAACATACAATGTCATTATGTCCTCATATCGGTTCACATAATGCCAACATTTGCACTGGTTTGGGTTCCGGTTCATAGGAGGTTTAGGGACAGCTTCATTGGATCTTGGTGGATAATTACCAGAGTTGTTCATAACTGACGTGCACTCAAAAGCTCTATGCCTAAACTTGTTGCATGTATAACAGTGACCATTAAATCTACCAATTCTAGCCACATTGTTTTGAAAATAAGGAAAATTATTATAAGGCTTGCTCCTACATACATTGGCAACATGTTCTTCCTTAAGATAGTTAAAGAAAACTATGTTTAAAATTTTTCTTACCTTTACTTCTGCTATTGTCCTTAGGTGCTAATTGATTCTTTAGTGCATCATTCTTGGTTCTAGAGGTCTCACCTTCCTCGTATCCAAAGAAACCAAGTATAGTGGTATTCTTTGATAGCTTTACCAATTCTAGTTTTTGTTCTAACTTGAGAGCACTCCGGTTGAACTTAGCAAGTATTTTGTTTGTTTGAGCAAGTTCCTTGGAAAGAGCATCATTGGTCTTCATCAAGGTTTCATTTTGAGAGATAGTTGCATTCAGTTCAACTTGCATTTCTTCTTTCTCTTCTTTACCCTCTTGTAGATAGGCAGTAATGGTACCAATTTCTTGCTTTAATTTAGAGATCTCATGCTCCTTCTCTTTTACCAAATCTTCAACTTTTCTTCTATTTTCCAATTCTTGACTCATCCTGATAGTCAGTCCTTATAACTCCCTCCTTAGGTTAGTTTTGGATTCATTTAATTTCACCACTTCTCCAACTAGGGCATCCATGTCTACTTCATCAAAAGAGTTATTTTCAGTAAGTTCCATCAACTGGTCAACAAGCTCTCTTCTCTTGGCTAAAGAGGCTTTAAGCTTGATCTTGAGTTCATCATAGGGTTTCTTAGATTTGGCTAGATGGTGAGTGAGTTCCCTCATGTTGTATTCCCCCATATCTCCTTTCAGTTGGTTAGACTTATGGAAAGGTTGGCTCTAATACAAATTGATGAATACTAAGAGGGGGGGGGTGAATTAGTATACCTAATTTCTTCAATAAACACTTGAATAGTTTAACTGTAGACCGGTGAAGCAGGTTAAACAATAACTTGATTAGAACAAGAACAAGCCAGATAGAAAATAAAGCATTCACCCACAGAAGTGCAATCACCATAACACAAGATGTTTCTGAGGTGGAAACCCAAATGGGTAAAACCATGGTGAGTAAAACTCACAAGTCAACTATCTGCAGAATAATAACCAGATCGGTTAAGGTCTTATAATGTTCTTCACCAGAATAGATCCTGTTAGGAATCCAAATCTCTGTTAGGAGATAAGTCCTGTTAAAGACTACCCTGTTAAAGGATTTCAAATTCACAACTATGAATCACCTTGTTAGAGGTTTTACAAAAGGCTTGGCTGGGCCTACCCAGTTAAGGGTTTCAGACTTGTCTAAGATATTAGTAATCAACAAGTGAATGATCTAGATAGTAGCACAAAATGCTTGATTAGATCCTTGACAATTCCTTGTTAATGCATTCAAGCATTACTCCAATCTTCTATGTTTTGCACTTTCAATCTCAGTCACGAGATACCTTTTCTCGATTAGACCTAATATTTTTACAAAAAATTCACACACAATAACTTCTCTTCTATATTTGAAAACCTAGACATGATGTCCTTATATAGGAACTTTATTTCATGTCGGTCCAATAAGATTAGACTACAATTTCCTAGGTATAGTGCATCTAGACACATTTGGTAACATGACACAAAACATCATCATGGTGTTGATGGATGGTAACTCATCACACATTACATGTATACCAGTTAATTACATATACCAATCACTGGTTAACAAGTGAAGACTAGAATACTGGAACATAGTCATTCTGATCAAAAGATTAACTGCCGCTCGGGGTCTTCATTCAGCTTGAGATCTTCATACCACTTGGGGTGTTCGGTCATACTAAGACTGGTAATTATACCAATCACTGGTTAACAAGTGAAGACTAGAATACTGGAACATAGTCATTCTGATCAAAAGATTAACTGCCGCTCGGGGTCTTCGTTTAGCTTGAGATCTTCATACCACTTGGGGTGTTCAGTCATACTAAGACTGGTAAGCATTTTTTGTAAAACATCGATAGTCTTTAACAAACAAAGACTGTACATACAATACCGGTTAGAACAACTACCGGTTAAGAATAATTCATTCATCAAATAACTGTGTGTCCATCAATGATAATCATAACTAAACATCATCAAAATACCAACAATTTTTCTTCAAAGCCTGCCATTTCTTGCTCAAAAACTGATATGTGGCCGAATGAGCGAATTATGTTATCAGCTATATCTTCAATTTATTTCTGCATTTTATAGATTTCCTTGTCTATATCCTTTGTTAGAATGTGTGGTTTGCATTTTTCTCTGTACAACTCTTTGTATTCCAAAATGGTAGAGTTCAGTACCAGTAATAATGTATTCATGTGTTTTGTGCACTTCTTTAAGGTGTCATCAAAGAATTTGTTCTTCTCTTTTTCAACTCTATCCTTTATTGTATCCTCATTCACTTTATCAACTGCTATTACATTGTCAGATATAAATTTGGACAATGTGTCCAATTTACCTAAAGAATCCTTAACATGATCTATGTTACATTTCGGTGCAATCAATTTAAGAATTGGTATGGTGTCATCAATTTCTTTGTAGGCCAAAGTATTGCAATCTGTTATCTTTTTGATTGAATCCAGGAGTACCTCTGTTACATTAGTAGGTATGAATTCACTTGATGATGTGTCGGATGTTTGACCAATTGCCTTTATTACCTCTATGCTTGTACCAGTTGTAGCCATTTTTCTTGTGTTTACCTCTGGTGGATCAATCTGTGTCTGCATCTCAACTAGCAAGGGTTTCTCAGACTGCTTTGATGTCATAGTGATTGTCGGTTTCTCTGTCACAGTATGTAACTCTACCTCAATAGGTTTCTCTATATGCTCAACTGTCGGTATCTCAGTCTCCGGTGGTCTTGTGTCAGCATTTATTCCTTCAGTAGGTTTCTCTATTTTTAATGATAGCTCTATTTGGGTTGGGATCTCAACCTCAACAGTCTCTACCGGTTTCTCTGCCATGTTGCCACAGTCAACATTGTCATCCTTAAACTCTGCACTATCCTTGTTCACAATAATATTCACTTTCTGAGTGTCCACATTCATGGTGAATAGTATATCAGATTCAGGATTAGTGTCATCATGTGTGACACCTTCATTGTCAATAACCAGTGGATCATTAGTATGTACCGGTGCAGTATCCAAAGGTGGTGATAAATTATCAATGATTTTGATATTTGGAATACCACCAACTTTACCTTTCCCCTTGTCCTTATCCTTCTGATACACTTTGAATTTTTTCTTTGGCTAGTTCATTTCCTCTTGTTTTTCCTTCTCCATAAAGAATATATCCCAGTTATCAGTAGTTTCATCTGCAATCTATTTTACTCTACCTACCATTAAACTTACTTGCCAGTGACCACTAGCAAAAATAGATCAGTTAGCCTCTCAGATTAGTTCATAAATTTACCCTTTTGAGTTTACCGGATGTACATCTAGAAGTTTTTCAACTTTTAGTTTCTTATCCAATTCCATCATTGCAATCTTTTTTGCCTCCAATCTCCTATACAGATCATTGGGTAAGTCATCCACTACTTCAATTAAAACCTTTTTGTATATATCCAGATGTAAAATTATACTGTTCTCAATGATTTCCTTGTCTGAATCATTGAATGTGTTATACAGTTCGTGTACATTAGCCAAATTTACATTATCAGTTATTTCATTTAGTAAATCATTTAAACAAGGGGCGACAGGTTGTTTTTTCTTCTTTGGTGTTAGTTTCTTTGGTGGTCCCCTTACTACCTATTGTTTCTTCCTTAAAGTCCTTGTTATTTTGGGTGAAGGAGAGGGTATCGGTAAAGGTTTTCTCTTCCTCTCAACTCTCTTGAACTCTGCTGGTTTCTCACTATCAGAAGATGTGCCAACCGGTGAAATGTGTGCCTCTAGTTGCAGTCCTTCTAGCTCACTAGCTGATATCCCACTGATGTTCATTACATTTTCTTTGATTTCTTGTACCTTCTTTGATGCATCCCTAATATATTTTTCTCTTTTCTTCCTTTGCTTCAATATTTTCACATTACTTTCAATCATTTTAGCACTACCAAAAACTTGTTTTGTTGGTTCTCTTGGTGCATCTAATAAAGCTTTTTCATAAGTATCAATAATGTTGAGATCTACCTCATATCCCATTTCAGTCACCCATATAGTCCTAGAGAGTACAACTTCCAGCCATGTCTCATCCTTCTTGATGACAAAACAAATTTCTTTGTCATATTTGTCCACTACACTCTATGGTAGTCTTTCTCTAGTTTTCATTTTGGCTTGAAAATATTTAAAGTATTCGGTTATGTTGTAGTCCTTTGTAGTTCCCGTACCGATAAAAGCTTCCCATAATTATTTTCCTACCGGTATGTCATATCCAAAGTCTTTCGGTCTTGTACCAAGGATTTCCTCAGTGAAATACAACATTAAGCATACTAAAAAATTACCAAAGTGAAATGTCTCTTTCTTATCTCCTTTAATCTTTTTCAAATGATCTATGAGTTCATCTTTCAGCCATTCACACACATCTATCATTGCATTGTTGTTAACCATCTCATAAGCACTATTAATGCAAAGACTAGAAACTGAATTAAGCCTGTTTGCATGTGTAGTCTTGTAGCCTAGCACCATACTTATGAATCTCACATTGATGTCTTTGATATCATTCACTCTTAGTGATCTACTGTTAGATGTTTCTCCAGTTAGGGTCATTACTTTGTTGTTAGGAACTTTCTTTGTTTTGTCAGGTTTGCTGCCAGTTGAGGGTAAACCAATTACTACCCTAATTGCTTGCCAAGTTATTTTGCAGACATAATCCAACCATAGAAATTCTCCATGTGCTCTACTTAGGACAATTCTCACTACTTCTTCCAGAAATTGGGGAATGTTCATTATTTCCACAAAACCTAGAGTTTCTACAATCTTGTGCTCAACTTTAACCACGCCATATTCATCACAAATTACATTGGTAAACATTTTCATCAAATCTTCAGAACCTAGTTCTTCTATATTGCAACATCCTAGGGTCTTCAACATAAGCTACACCTTTAGAAATTTTTGAAAATGCTCCTATGGAATCATCTTGCTTAGCTACTTTAGGAATTATTATAAATGTGGGCCTAGGGCATTTTACGTTTTCCACAATAGTAGGGTTCGCAATAAACTTGGGAGCAGAAGAAGAAACCATTGAAAAATACCTTTAGCTGCCTTAAAGTATTTTGAATGCTTGAAAAGATCACTTCACACCTTCGCCTTGAATGACTTTGCTCTTTTTTGCACTCTTTGCTGATTTGAATGTATAGTGAATAAAAAATGAGGGAAATCCGATGATTTATAATGACTTTTCTCTTACCAACCGCATTACATGCTTGCCAATTAAGTGAAAAATTAACACATCTGCTGGTAAAGAAGAAATCTATCTTCTCACCATCGACCCGGGGTAATCTGCATGATATTCAATTTGTTGCAATACCCCCAAAGGGTTACTTCTCAGTTGGATGAAGATTCTCCTGCCGGTGGAGGGTTACTCTGTTCTACCGGTATAGGGATAGTCTCATCAACATTATGATCTCTCTTCCTAATCCATTGTTTTGAAAATTCTTGCTCTACCTCATCTACCTTTTCTTTGCCTTTTAAACTGGATCCTTTATTATTTGCCGGTGAAGTCTTGCTTCTACAAAATTTTGCAATATGTCCAATTTTGTTACAAGCATAACAAGTCACATCATTCCTCTGAATATCTTTTCCATATCCTATGCTGGTTTATGTTCTGCATTGATTAGATAAGTGTCAATATCTTCCACAAACATAACATTTCACATTCATTCTGCAGTTTTCTAAATTATGACCAACTTTGTTGCATTTGGAACATTGACCGGTGGGTGCATTAATATTTTGATTGTTTCTAAATCTACATTGATTTTCTTTATGACCATATTTGTTGCAATTGAAACATTTTCCATTAAACTTATAAGCATTAGGTTGTCTTACCGGTTTGTTCTGATCTAGATTGTTTGTAGTACCAGAACTTTCTCCAACTTCAAATCCAAGTCCATTTGTATCTTGATTAGGTTTTTGACTTTTCAGCATGTTATCAAGTTCCTCTGAACTTTTCTTGAATTTCTCTTTATGTTGATTTGCAGTAGCCAACTGATTTTCCAGAATTCCCTTTTGTCTCATAAGCTCAGTTTTATCATGTTGCATGTGAATCGGATCTATCTTCAACATATCATTTTCATGACTAAGTCTTAGATTTTCATTTACAACATCATTGAGTCTCCTAGTCAAGTCATCTTCATTTTTCTTTCTGTCTTCAATGTCTTTACAAAATCTCATAGTCATATCTTGCATTTCATTCTTCATAGTACTATTTTCTTATCTCAACTTGGTTGCAAGTTCTCTAAGAGTTTATTTTTCATCATCTTCATTTTTCATCTTCATATGAAATTCTTTTCTTTTGTTCTTTGCAATAACCAGGTTATTTTGAAGTGCCAAAATAAATTCTTGAGTAGTTTTAAGTTCTTCCTCCAATCTGATGTTCTTCAAATTTTCATCATCATAATCTACAAGAGCTCCTTCCAATTGTTTCCTTAAGTTCTACATCTGCACCAGTGTCAGAATCTTCCTCAAGTTGTTAGGCTTTTGAAAATAGAGGACCAAGCTTTGATACCAATTGTTAGAATCAATGATAGTCCCAAAGACACTGAGAGGGGGGGGTGAATCATTGTCTAACTGGTTGGCAAAAGATTTAACAATATTAATAACTTTGCATCCCAAAATAGTGTACCGGTAAATAAGAATTAATACAGTAAATAGGAACAATAAAGACAACATAGACAACACACCATAACAAAAGATATTTAACGAGGAAACCCAGTGTGGGAAAAACTTTGGTGGGATTTGTGACCCACAATATTCACTCACTAACCAATGAATAAATATTACTTACAATGAAAGGCCTGCACATGCAAGAAGGCTAGCAACCTAGAGCTCACTACTCAATCACAAAATAGAAGTCTCACTGACTTACAAAATGGATTATCAAAATCCAATACAATGTACTACTTCAGATCAGCATCAACTATGCCAGGTTCAGTACTGGTTTAAGCTCAGTTAATTACAAATACCTTCGCTGTCAACTATATCACCTTATACAAAATATCAACTATCATGTATCATCCTTTCTCATAGACTACATACTCACATATGAAATGACCTATAAGATCTCATAGATATATATGAGTCTTTTACAATATGCCATGTCGGCTTATACAAAAGATAAAACAATAAACAAAAGTTTATTCCATGTTGGCTTGAGTGTCGGTATCCATTATTGCCGTTGTCGGTGAAGTGTCTGTCGATGAATGTAGAAGTCTATTGCCGATGTTGGTAACTGTCAGTGGGTTGACAGATGATTGGCAGTTGGTTGCCAGGTGGTTGCCAGTTGGTTTCCAGTTGGTTGCCATCAATGACAACATCAACTATTCTCATAAGAGTGTGGAATGCCAACAAAGTATCATTAGTTTTAGGAGGTTTTCTAAAGAGAACCAACCCATAATATGGAGATTCACCTTTATTATGAGCAACCCATATGCTTGAAGGTGTTTCCATGTTGCACATGATTGCTAAGCTTCAGAGCTTGATCAATTGGGTGCAATCCTTTGTGACAACAATATCCTTTTCTCAACTTACCAATGATAGTCTTGAGGTGAATCCATAAACCTTGAAATCAAGCTAACACCATACATTATATCTAGTCTTGTAACTTTGAGATACATTATACTTCCAACAATTTTAATGAGCAAAGTTGAATCAACATTTGACCCCTTATCCTCTCTACTAAGTTTTGCTCCTATTGAAACTAGAGTTTGTGCTAGTTTACTATTCAACAATGTGAATTTTCTCAATACATCCTTGGAATACTTAGGTAGACAAATAAAAATTCCTTCATTAGATTGAACAACTTCAATGCCTAAGAAGTATCTCATCAATCCCAAATCAGTCATTTTTAATTCTTTCATCATTGCTATCTATAGACAAATTACTTGTGAAAATTAAATCATCAACATACAAGAAAACAACCAAAACTTGATTTTGCTGATTGATTTTTATATACAATAAGGGCTCACTACTACTTTTATTGAATCTATCATTAAAAAAATATAAATTAATTTGACTATACTATGCCTTAGGTGTTTGTTTCAAATCATCTAAAGTGTTTTTAAATTTATACACTTTTCTTTCATTCCCACATAATTCATAACTAGGTGGTTGTTGAGCATAAACTTCTTCAAGAAAATAATTGAAGAAAGATGATTTTACTTCCATTCGAAAAATATTCCAATCATTTTATGCAACTATAGCTAAAACCATTCTAACTATATCAAGTCTATCAACTGGAGCAAATGTTTCATTATAGTCTACACCATATTATTGTGAAAAATCTTTTGCTACTAATCTAGCCTCATGTTTACCAATTTCACCTTCTGCATTAAATTTGGTTTTGTAAACCCATTTGACACCAATAGAATCCTTACCTTTAGGTAGATCCAATATGGAATCGATTTCTTCATCGATAGCCTTGACCCAATGTTACTTCTTAACTACTTCTTCAAAATACACAGGATCACAACACAATAAAGAAAAATTTGAGCACAAATCCAAATTTTCTTCTCTTTGATCATATATCTATTTCAAACTTCTTAATTTCATGCCTTTTAATGAGGGAAGAGTAGGATTAACCTTGTACTAGATTCCTTGGTGGAGTGTGTGATCTTGCTTGATTTGAGTGACCACCTTGTTCTTCTTGATTATAAGGTATTGGTTCTCCAGTTGTGACTAAACTCTCAACATTTCCATCCCATTCTTCTTCCTCCTTGAATATGACATGCTTGCTAGTAATAATTTTCTTTGGAATAGGGTTATACAATCTGTAAGATTTTGATTACTCACTATAACCAATAAAGATACATTTCTCACTTTTATCATCCAATTTTCTTCTTAGTTCAGCTAGCACTAAAGCATATGCGACAAATCCAAAGATTCTAAAATGAGATACAAAATGTTTCTTACCATCCCATAATTCTTGTGGAATTCTATCTTTAACACTCTTTGTAGGGCTTATGTTCAAAATGTATATTGCACAAGCTACTGCTTCTGCCCAAAAATCATTAGACAAGTTTTTATCCTTTAGAAAACTCCTTGCCATTTCCATTATGGTTATTTTCTTCCTCTTTTCTACACCATGATGTAGTTTTTATCTTGCTGTGAATTGTTTCTTGATACCATGTTCTCCACAAAAATCTAAAAATTTATTAGAACTGAATTCACAACCCCTATTATATCTAAGTACTTTCATGAATAGTCAACTTTTGTTTTCTTCCATTGACTTAAACTCATTAAATTTATTGAAGGTTTCATACTTCTCCTTGAGATAGTATATGTAAGTTTTCCTACTAAAATCATCAATAAATGTCAGAAAATATATACTTCCATGTAAAGATGAAGCTTGCATTAGACCAAATATGTCAATGTGAACTAATTTTAAAGGCACCCTTGCTCTATTTGAGCTTCCTACTTGAAAAATTTCTCTATGTTGTTTTTTCATTATACAACTTTCACAAGAATTAGTAGGCTAGATGATGGGTGGCAATCCTTTTACCATATTTTTCTTTTGCAATAGACTCAATCCATCAAAGTTAAGATGACCATACCTTAAATTCTAGAGCCATGTTTGGTCTACAAGAACTTCCTTGAAGTTAACTTCCTCTGTTTGTTGAATTGCATGAATCTGAAGGGAATACATCCGGTTCTTGGTCATATCAACCTTTGGAATTAACTTGTCACTAGGAATCTTATCTAAAATTGTACATACATCATTGTTAAATAAAAATTTATACCCATTTTCAATTAATTGTCAAACACAGTTCATTAGATTATGTTTTAATCTAGGTACAAAGTAAACATGAGGAATAAACTTTTTTCACCATTTTTAGTCAATATATTTATAAGACCTTTCCCCATTATAGATACTACACTATTATTTCCTAATTTTTCTTTAGATTTCATAAGATCATCCATATAAGTAAACAACTCCTTATTCCCTATCATGTGGTTGTTATAATCTGTTAACAACTGATTCAAGCCCCCCCTCTCAGTTGTTCACCAGTTATCCTAACAATTGGTATCAGAGATTTGGTCTTCTTTTGGAAAAGTTTAACCACTTGAGGTAGATCGTATCGCAGCTGACACTTCTAATCCACTGGCAACTATTTTTAGAAGAGAAATACCTAAGCTTGATGGAATAAATTATGGGATATAGAAAATTCAAATGGAGACTCATCTTAGATGTCTTTGCTAGGATATTTGGGAGATCACTGAGAAAGGATACACACCTTATGATCATGTGGTTGTTATAATTTGTTAACAACTGATTCACCCCCCTCTTAGTTGTTCACCGGTTATCCTAACAATTGGTATCATGTGGTTTGTTGGTATTTTGGATATGTTGATATGGTTTTGTCATTGATGTCAACACTTGTCAACACTTAGAGATATTTGGTTATGTTCACCGACATGATTAATGACTTATGCACAGTCACCGATATCTGATTCACCGGTAGGTTATGTTATTCACTAGTACTGAGGATGATTTGTTATCATCTGAAGATTACTTGGTTATGTCAAAGACATTGCTTGGACACTTGTTTTTGGTGATTTTTTCATTGGTTTAATCAGGTTTGCATATTTGTTGTTACCATCAAATAGGTTTAGGATATGCATCGGCAAGCATATCTATTCTAGATCAGCATGACACGTCATGAAGATGATTTATTATTATTGTAAATGCATTGAGCTGACATCATGCATCGCATATCGATTCATTTGTAATTGATTTTATTGTAATATCTTAGTGAGCCTACCTACTCGTTTGGTCTTAGGTTTTGGTATATATGTAAGATCTCATTTATGAGATTGTGTGGAAGAGTGAAAAAAAGGATTGTAATAAGGTATATGCGAATATAAATAGAGCTATACATGCAAACATCATTCAAGATTGAAGGAAGGTTTGAAGAAGGAAAATTAGAGCTTAACTAGTACTGAATCCAACATATGAAGATGCTATTTTGAGCAGTACATTATCATTGGATTTAACCATCCAATTGTAGTTAGTGTGACTCCCATTTTGTGATTGAGCAGTGAGCTCTAGGCAGTTGGCCTTTCTGCATATGCAGACTCCATATTGTACACACATACTATTTGTAGTAGTATCATCTGATTATGGGTAAGGTTTCCCACTGTGGTTTTTCCCCTTATAGGGTTTCCATGTACAAATAACTATGTTATGTGTTGTGTATATCATTTGTCTTTCTGTTTCATGAATTAAACTTTACCGGTACTACAATTAACTTTTAAACTATCTACCGGCATTAAAGTTTGGTTTACTGGTATTAAGCATTAAGTTTTGGTTTGAAATTTATTGGACAACTGATTCACCCCCTCCTCTTAGTTGCCTCTGGGACCTAACAATTGGTATCAGAGCCTCGTTCTCTTTTTGTAGAAGCTTGACAACTTGAGGAGATCTAATGTCTTCTAACTATTTCAAGAAGGATAGTCCAAAACTTGATGGAACTAACTATGGCATATGGAAGATTAGGATGGAAACACATTTGAATTGCATTGGGAAGGACATATGGGATGTTACAAAGAATGGCTATGTTGTTTCTACTGAAGGTCAACCTATTCCACCAACCTTGGCTAAAGATGAGGAAAATGATGGCAAAGCAAGAGAAGCACTCTTGAGCACATTGTCTAATCAACAAATCATGGGATTATTAGATAGATCTACTGCTAAAGCTATTTGGGATAAGTTGGAAACATTAAATGAAGGTGATACCACAGTGAAAATTGCAAAACTGGAATGCTTCCGGGTCTGGTATGAAAATCTTAAAATGGAAGAAGATGAAAGGATTTCTTCTTTTATGGAAAGAGTAAATGAAATTGTTTTGGGCATACAATGCTGTGGAGGATCCTTAAGTGAAGATGAAATTGTTTCTAAAGTTTTAAGAGCTTTTCCACCGGCATACAAAATGAAAGTAACTGCTATTAATGAATTGAGAACAATGCCTAATGCATCAGTATTTAGAGATACTTTGGTTGGAAAACTTTCAGCTTTTGAGCTTGAGGAATTTGGTCCTATTGCTACTATTAAGATAGATTTAGCTTTCAGAGCACCATCATCATCTGAAAAATCTGATTGGAAAGCCTTTTATGCAAGAGAAATTGAAGAAATTAGAAAGGAGAATGAAGAATTGGAAGAGCTTGAAGCACTATTTGCAAGGAAAATGCCTAAAGGTCTAGTTTGAAGTAAGTATGAAGGTAAAGCACCATTTAAATGTTTTAACTACAATAAGATTGTTCATATGGCTTCTAGGTGTCCTGATACACATGCAAGATTGAAAGAAGAAGATAAAAGAACATACAAGCCTAACCTTGGATATCAAAGGTACAGATTTAAGAAGAATAGAGACAAATCATGCTACTATGTTGATGAAGGAGTTACTAATGATTCTGATGAGGAACCAACAAACAATGGATGGGATTGTATTGCAATAACATAAGATCAACTAGCACCTACTATTCAACTGGTAGAGTAGGCCTTGGCAGCTAAAATTGAAGATAAGGATGAATGGATTATTGATTCTGGATGTTCAGATCATATGACTGGTGATAAGAGTAAATCCTTAACCTTTCAGAAATACAATGGAGGTCTAGTAATATTTGGATATAACAAATCTTGTTTGATCAAAGGAAAAGGCACTATATGTTTTGTTGCTAAGCATAATACTGATAATGTTTACTTTGTTGAAGGTTTGAAGCACAATATTTTGAGTGGTTGTCAATTAGTTGAAAAGGGATTTCAGTTATAATTCAAGAATGTTAAATGAAAAATCATGAACATAACTGGCTAAGAAATTGCAAATGGTAATCATATGAGAGGTAATATCTTTCATTTGAATAAAAATGAGAAGACATGCTTGATTGCACATATTGATGAAGGTTGGCTATGGCACAAGAGACCGTGTCATGTAAATTTTGATTGCATTGTGAAAATTAGTACAACTAATGCAGTAAGAGATTTACCTAAGATTGTTAAGCCTCACAATCCGGTATGTAAGGAATGTAAATTTGGAAAACAAGTTAGAGAATCTTTTAAGAGTATACGAAAAATATCCAATAATGTTCTTGACTTAAGTCATACTGATTTATGTGGTCCAACAAGAACTAGAAGTTTACAAGGAGATAGGTATTTTATGCTAATCATCGATGACTATTCTAGAATGTCTAGGGTTACTTTTCTCAGGGAGAAATCAAAAGCTTTTGGAAAATTCAAACTATTCAAGGTGATGGTAGAGAATGAAACTGGTAAGAAAATCAAATGTTTGAGATCATATCAAGGAGTTGAATTCACATCTAAGGAATTTAATAAATTCTATGAAGTGAATGGAATTAAAAGATAGTTATCAACACCTCAGACACCCCAACAAAATGGAGTTGTGGAAAGAAAGAACAAAACTATTTTGGATGCAGATAGAAGCATGATATCAGAAGAAAATCTACCTCATGTGTATTGGAGAGAAGAAGTCAATACAACTATTTATACATTCATCCGAGTTCACATCAAAGGTGAAACAAGTAAGACCCCTCATGAACAATGGTTTGGTAATACTCCTACTCTTAAATACTTCAGAACATTTGGAAGTAAATGCTATATTATAGGAGATGAGTATATTGGAAAATTTGATCCTAGAAGTGATGAAGGAATATTTCTTGGTTATTCATCTAAGAGCAAGGCATATAGACATTTTAATAAGAGATTGCATAAAATCATTGAAAGTAAAAATGTGAAGATTGATGAACAATTTAGAGATAACTCAAGGTACATAGAATCTAAACCAACAGTTGAGATAATCACAAATGAACCTACTATGAGAACACTGATATAGAATGTTGATCCAGTCACACTGACATCATCTAATAATTCCACAGTGATTGAGGAACAACAAGAAGTAAAAACACCCCAATATGTAAGATTGAATCACTCTGAAAAATCAGATAATTGGAAACAAGTATCAAGGAGTTATGACTAGAGGAAGAATGACAAATGAAGAGGTATGTCTTATTTCTCAAATTGAACCAACATCAGTTAATGAGGCATGTGAAGATAAACATTGGATTAAAGCTATGGAAGATGAATTGGAACAAATTGAAAAGAAGAACACTTGGACATTAGTTCCCTGGCCTAAAGACAAAAATGTAATTGGAACTAAATGGGTATTGAGAAATAAACTTAATGAAGATGGTAAGGTAATCTGTAAAAAGCAAGATTAGTGTGTAAGGGATATTCACAAAAAGAAGCTATTGATTACAATGAAACCTTTGCACTGGTATCTAGAATTGAGGCAGTAAGATTATTCTTAGCTTTTGCAACACACAAGAACTATAAAGTATATCAAATGGATGTTAAATGTGCATTTCTGAATGGTGATCTAGAAGAGGAAGTTTACATTGAACAACCTGATGGACTTTCATTGACAGATGACAAAGATATGGTTTGCAGGTTAAGGAAAGCTTTATATGGACTAAAGCAAGCTCCTAGAGCTTGGTATTCTAGATTGGACAAATATCTTTTGAAGATTGGTTTCACTAAAGGTAGTGTTGACAACAATCTATATTACAAAGTAACTAATGATGACATCTTGGTTATTGAAGTTTTTGTTGCTGATATAATCTTTGGAGGAGAAGATGGATTGTGTAAAGACTTTTTCAATAAGATGTAGGAAGAATTTGAAATATCTATGATTGGGGAGATAAAATTCTTCTTAGGATTGTAGATCTCACAAATTGATAAAGGTATATTCATAAATCAATCAAAGTACTTGAAGGAATTACTAAAGAAATTTGGTATGGAAAACTCTAAACTGGTAAGCACACCTATGACTACAACTAATAAGCTATCTTTGAAGGATGAATCAACACCTGTTAATCCAACTAGGTACAACTCTATGATAGGAGGTTTATTGTATTTGACACAAACAAGACCTGATATTATGAATGCAATATGTACTGTTTCAAGATTTCAGAGTAATCCTAAAGAAAATCATGAATCAATAGTAAAAAGGATTTTCTCGTATCTACAAGGCGCAACAAATCTTTCTTTATGGTATCCTAAAGATGAAAACTTTGATTTATGTGCATACATCGAAGCAAATTGGGCAAGAGATGTAGATGATAGAAAAAGCACAACCAGTGGAGCATTCTTTCTTGGTAGCAGATTAATCTCTTGGTTGAGCAAGAAACAAAGTTGCACATCTTTATCAACAACTAAATCAGAATATGTTGCAGCAACAACTAATTGTACACAAGTATTATGGATTATGTAAATGTCGAAGGACATAAAGGTAAAATGCAAGGAACCTATAATCATTTACTGTGATAATATGGCAAAAATTGATATATCAAAGAATTTGGTATTTCACTCAAAAACTAAACATGTTTCTATCAAATTCAATTTTCTGAAATAGAATGTTGAAGAAAAAGAAGTGAAATTGGTTTATGTAAATACTAAAGAGCAGATTGGAGATATCTTTACTAAAACCTTTACCCAAGGAAACTTTTGAATATCTTAGGGAGAAGCTTGGAGTTATACCCTCATTGGTAGAAACTTAGACAGTTGATGATTGTCATCAACCAGAAAAATTAACATATAAATCTTTTTGTGGCTTTGATGAGGAGAGCTACTTCTCAGGGGGAGTAGTTGGATAAATTGATAGTTAGTATTTTGTGATAAGTTCTTTGAACTGATTGTATTTGGTTTTGTATTGCTTTGGCATTTGATGTCAAATGGGGAGAGATATCTATGGAAAAACACATTATCTTTTGGGGAGAGATTATTCATTGGGGGAGAGATTGTTACTCTCTGTATCTGTATTTTGATGATCTCTTTTGGAGATTGTTGGTTTTTGGTTTTTGGCATTTCTGCTTTGGCACTTAGATGGTTTTTCCATCTTGTGTTGCAATTAATACCAAAGGGGGTGATTGTTGGTATTTTGGATATGTTGATATGGTTTTGTCATTGATGTCAATAGTTGTCAACACTTGAGAAACACTTAGAGATCTTTGGTTATGTTCATCGGCATGATCAACGACTTATGCACAATCACTGATATCTGATTCACTGACAGGTTAAATTATTCACCGGCACTGAGGATGATCTATTATCATCTGGAGATTAATTGGTTATGTTGAAGATATTGCTTGGACACTTGGTTTTGGTGATTTGTTCATTGGTCTAATCGGGTTTGTATATTTGTTGTTACCCGCAAATAGGTTTAGGATATGCACCGACAAGCATATCTATTCCAAATCAGCATGACACGTCATGAAGATGATTTATTATTATTGTAAATGCATGGAGCCAACATCATGCAATGCATATTGATTCATTTTTAATTGATTTTATTGTAATATCTTAGTGAGCCGACCTACTCATTTGGTATATATGTAAGATCTCATTTATGAGATTGTGTGGAAGAGTGAAAAAAAGGATTGTAATAAGGTATATGCAAATATAAGTAGAGCTATACATGCAGACATCATTCAAGATTGAAGGAAGGTTTGAAGAAGGAAAATAAGAGCTTAATCGGTACTAAATCTAGCATATGAAGATGCTATTTTGAGGAGTACATTATCATTGGATTTAACCATCCCATTGTAGTCAGTGTGACTCCCATTTTGTGATTGAGTAGTGATCTCTAGGAAGTTGGCCTTTTTGCATGTGTAAACTCCATATTGTACACACATACTATCTGCAGTAGTATCATCTAATTGTGGGTAAGGTTTCCCACCATGGTTTTTCCCCTTACAGGGTTTTCACGTACAAAGAACTATGTTATGTGTTGTGTATATCATTTGTCTTTCTGTTTCATGCATTAAACTTTACTGATACTGCAATTAACTGTTAAACTATCTATCGGCATTAAAGTTTGGTTTACTGGTATTAAGCATTAAGTTTTGGTAAAAATATTATTGGACAACTGATTCAGCCCCCCTCTCAGTTGCCTTCGAGACATAACATGGTTGTTATGCTCTGATACCAATTGTTAGGATAACCGGTGAACAAATGAGAGGGGAGGGGGGTGAATCAATTTTTAACAAATTATAACATTTAATCCACAATACAACTTCAAAATGGAGTACATAAGTATTCAGATACCGGTAAAGAAGAAACAGATGCTAATAGACACAGATATCGATAAACAATGCAACTTAACAATTAAACAGATAAACAATGCAAAACAACCATACCACATAACACTATGATTTGTACGTGGAAAAATCGGAAAGGGAAAAACCACAGTGGGAAGCCTACCCACAGTTAGATGATACTTCTGCAGAAAGTATGTGATACAATGAGGGGCTTGCACATGCAGGAAGGCACACTGCCTAGAGCATACTGCTCATTACAAAAGAGTCTCACTGACTACAGAGGTTTAAACCACCTCAAGATATTAGGACAATAATCCAATAGAGTGAACTACCAGAAATAGCATCTACCATGCCTGATTACAGTCCCGATTAAGCTCAATACTAGAGGCCTTTGACCTCTTCCGTAATCCCAATACGATCCTCAATTATTGACCTAATCTTCTTAACATATGATATTAAATTCCAAGACCATGACACATATCTACAATGAGATCTTACAACATTTATACCAACCCTAAGACCTAAACCAAATAGGTCGGTCACCTAAAAGATATTACAATAAGATCATTACATCATTCCATTTTACAATGATATGCCATGTCGGCTTAAGACCAAAACAACAATTACAAATCCATAAATCATCCCGAAACATCCCGGTAACATGTAGAGTACACGTTAGCATGATACATGTCCATAACCTAGACAGGTACCAAACCTATTCTGGGTCCACATTCATCTTATTTGAACAATTTGAACTATTTTTATTAATCTCTTCTTATTTCTTCCTACATTCATTTGCCAAATGACCACATTTCTTACATCAATGACACTGAACATTAATTTTATCAAACCTATGTGTTTGCTCTTGGAATTGGTTTCTTCCTTGTCCTCTGTTATTGGAACTATGATTAGATTGGTTAGTTCTTCCTCCTTGATCTATACTCATATGTCCACCTTTGAGTCTTCCTCTTCCTTTTCTAGACAAAACTTGAGATCTGAAAACATTTTCTAAAGAAGAATTGTTATTTCGGTTTATTCTAGATTCATGGGATAAAAAAAATCCCAATAGCTCATCCACAGATAATTGATTTAAGTCTTTTGATTCTTCAATAACAACTACAATTGCATCAAATCTACTAGGAAAACTTCTAAGAACTTTTTCAACCACTGTTTGATCAAAAATATTTTCCCCATGTGTCCTCATTTGATTAACAATATTCATTACTTCAATAAAAAAATGGTATATAGAATCAAATCCATTCATATAAAGATTTTTAAAACTTATTTTTAAAGTTTGTAACTTAGCTACTTTCACTTTGGTAGTACCTTGATAAGTGGTTTTTAATGTATCCCAAGCTTGTTTAGACCTAGTTGCTACGACAACTCTTGGACACATTGAATCCTCCATTGCTTGTTGAATGAAGAATAAATCCCTAACATCCTTCTTCATGTTGTCCTTGACCTAATATTTTTTGGTTGTGGTAATACCTAATAAGTTGCATCATCTTGTAGTTGTACAAAACCATTCTCTACCAAATCTAATATGTCTTGGGAGAAAAAGAATGTGGGTGAACTCACAAAGCTGGTTCCCACTTTTTGGTACGTCCTGATTTTTGTTGAAATCATACATATTTTAAAAAATGGAATGATTTAAGCTTTAAGAGGTCCCATTTGAAGTAATTAATTGAAGAGAGTTAAATCAAAGGCTCTTAGATCAAAATTTCTTGGATAGAACCTCTCTACTTCTAAATCATACTTGCAATGGAGTCTCCTTTGCATCTATCAAATGCTGATAAAAAACCAATTTTATATTAGCTTTTGGGGGGTCAAATTAATTCATTTAAAAGATTTTTTTTCTAAGTATTTAGTCCTTATTATAAGATTTCCAAAAGTATAACTTTTAATATATTTAATTTCATTAATATATTTTAATTTTATTTCTTATGAATGTAGGTTTTTCACCGAACATGAACTTCTTTGTTCAATGCATTGGGAAAAATAGTAAACTAATTAAAAAAAATTCTGAAAAATATCTATGCACTAGGTATTGGTGTTTTCTTTCTAACAAAAAAAAGAAAATTTAATTTTGATATATATAGAATAAGTTATGTGTTCAAAAGTACACTTATATCCAAATTATAATTAGTTGAACTTCAAAACTTAATAAAATAAAAAATATTCAACATATCACTATCAAACCAAGTGCATGCTTTGGGTATTCATGTTACAAACCAAAATTCAAAAGAATTAATTTTTTATCATTTATAGAAAAAAAATTATACGCTTCGGGATACACAACACTCTTAAAAAATGGTGTTTGCTATAAACAACTACTTTTTGAGGGAGATGGAAAAATCGATAAAATTTTATTCAAACAAATTTGCAAAAAATATATTTAGAATCTACAAACAAGATGTTAAAAATCACTAGTTTATATCATCTTCAAATTCTTAACGGTTTAAAAGTTATAGGTGTGAGAAAGTGAAGAGTTTTTTCAAAATATTCATCTAAGTGTCAAAGTTGGTCAAAAAGTGGGAACTAGTATTGTGAGTTCACCCATGTTTTCATTTTGACTATCCAAAAATCATAATTCTTACCATTAAAAATAAGGATTTGAGGTTGAGAAATATTGTTATTTGTTGCCATATTTGCAAAAAAATTCTTAAAAAAACAATATAAAAAGAATCTTGTAAATCTTCTTCAATGTCTTCAAATAGTTTCCCTACAATTATATAATCTTACCCTGCTTTTGCGACTTTTTACAAATAATATCTTCTTTGATTCTTTTCTTTCAGCCACAACTTTGATGACAACATTTTCTTAAATATTTGACTACCTCTTTTGTGTAGAATTTCTTTTATCAACAACCTTTGAGCTTCTTTTCAAATTCTACAACTCTCCTTCAAGGCAACTTGAATTTAGCCTTTTGAATCCTCTAATCCTAGATCTAAGACCTGTTTGATAGTAGAAAATAATTAAGAAAGAAAACAAAGATAATCACAAATATGCTACAACATATAAAAAGATAAATTTTATTCAATGATAATTTGAATACAACACAATTCTCTTATTTATAGAGGTTTTCCACATAGCAATATTCAAAACAGAACAAATTGTACTATAATAAATCAAACTAAAAACATGGAAGAATACTTACGACAAACTGGAGATTAACAAACAAAGAATTGGGGACCTGGAACAATGGTCTTCCTTATTTTTGGCTACTGTAGACATGCATATTAATAGCTATTTCAAATGTGTAGATTAGTTTTAATTGACTGCATACATGAACAATAGTCTTAATAAATTTTTAGTTTAGTTTGAACGCAAATCATGGAAGAAATAAATTTTGTCTAACATTCCTCCTTAATTTCTTCCATTGATAGTTTCACCATTAATTATTCCTAGATCTTTTTTTAGATATTCAAAATTCTCTGTAGGTAAAGTCTTTGTAGAAGTGTATGTTGACTGATCTTTAGATCTACAAAATTCAAGATAGATTTCTCCATTGTTGATTAATTCTCAAAAGAAGTGGTATCTTGTATCAATGTGCTTTCTCTTTTGGTGGAAAACATGATTCTTTGAGAGTGCAATTGTTGATTTTTTTTCACAAAATACAGGTGTCATCTCATCTTATGTTTGGAATAGGTCTATCAATATTATCCTCATCCAAACCCCTTGGTATACTGCTACATACTTAGCTTCAGTTGATGAGAGTGTCACTATGGGTTGCTTCTTTGATGCCTATGAGATTTTACCTATGCCACAATGAACGACATATCTAGAAGTACTTTTCCTATCATCAATATTATATGCAAAATCACTATTAGTATAACCAATACAATCAAATTCATTAGTTTTGGAATATGAAATTCTATATCCTCTCATTCCTATAACATATCTTAGGATCCTTTTCCCAACTTGCTAATGAGTCTCTCTAGGTGAATCCATAAACCTTGCAATCGATTTATAATGATACATGATATCTCATCTTGTAGTTGTGATACATTAGACTTCCAACAAGTCTCTTGAACAAAGTTGAATCAACATTTGACCCCTTTTTCATCTCTTCTAAGTTTCGTTCCTATTGCAATTGGAGTTGGTGCTAGTTTACTATTTAAAATTATGAATTTACTCAATACATCCTTGGCATACTTAGCTTGACAAATAAAAATTCCTTCATCAGATTGAACAACTTCAATGCCTAAGAAGTATCTCATCAATCCCAAATCAGTCATTTCAAATTATTTTATCATTGTTGTCTTCAACATGTCTGTAGACAAATTACCCATAAAAATTAAATCAACATACAAACAAACAATCAAAAATTGGTTTCACTAAATGATTTTTATATACTATGTGGACTCACTACTACTTTTATTGAAAGCACCAGTCAACAAATATGAATCAATTGAACTATGCCATGCCCTAGGTGCTTGTTTTAAACCATAGAGAGCCTTTTTCAATATATACACTTCTCTTTCATGCCCACATACTTCATAACTAGGTGGTTTTTGAACCAAAACTTCTTCTTCAAGAAAGCCATTCAAGAAAGCTAATTTTACATCCATTTGAAAAAAAATCCAATCATTTTGTTTAGTTAATAACTAAAAACATTCTAATTGTATCAAGTCTAGCAACTGGAGCAAATGTTTCATTATACCCTATGCCATATTGTTGTGAAAGCCTTTTGCTTCTAATCTAGCCTTGTGTTTGTCAATTTCACCTTTTGCATTAAATTTGATTTTGTAAAGCCATTTGACACTAATACAATCCTTACTCTCAGGTATATCCACAAGATTCCATGTTTGATTTATTTTAATTTGGAATCAATTTCTTCATCTATAGCCTTGATCCAATCTTCCTCCTTAACTGCTTCTTCAAAATACACAGGATCACAAGAGAATAAAGGAAAATTTGAGCACAAATCTAAAGTTTCTTCTTCTTGATCATATATCTCATTCAAATTTCTCAATTTCATACCTTTTAATGAGGGAAGAGTAGGATTTGGCTTATTACTTATATTTGGAGTGGGATGCTCTGCATGATTTTATGATTAACCTTTCACTAGATTCCTTGGTGGAGTGTGTGATCCTGCTTGATTTGAGTGGCCACCTTGTTCTTCTTCATTATATGGTATTGGTTCTCCAATTGTGACTAAAATATCAACATATCCATCGCATGCTTCTTCCTCCTTGAATATGACATGCCTTCTAGTAGTCATTTGCTTTAGAATAGGGTTATACAATCTGTAAGCTTTTGATTGCTCACTATAACCAATAAAGGTGCATTTCTCACTTTTATCATCCAATTTTCTTCTTAGTTCGGCTGGCACTAAAGCATATGCAACACATCCAAAGATTCTAAAATGAGAAAAAATGTTTTTTACCATTCTACGCTTCTTATGGAATTCTATCTTTAACACTCTTTGTAGAGATTTTGTTCAAAATGTATACTACACAAGCTACTGCTTCTGCCCAAAAATCATTAGACAATTTTTTTCCCTTTAGCAAACTCCTTGCAATTTCTATTACTATTATATTCTTCCTCTCTACTACACCATTCTGCTATGGTGTGTACCTTGTGTGAACTATTTCTTGATCCCATGTTCTCTGCAAAAATCCAAAAATTCATTAGAATTATACTCACCACCCCTATTAGATCTAAGTACCTCGATAAATGGTACACTTTTCTTTTCTGCCATTAACTTAAACTCCTTAAATTTAATGAAGGTTTCATGCTTCTCCTTGAGAAAGTATATCCAAGTTTTCCTACTGAAATCATAATAAATATCGGAAAATATATACTTCCACCTAAATATAGAGTTTGGATTGGACCACATATATAAGTGTGAACTAATTCCAAAGGTACCCTTTCTCTATTTGAGCTTCCTACTAGAAAAAATTCTCTATGTTGTTTTTTCATTATACAATTTTCACAAGAATTTGTAGGCTGCATGATGGGTGTCAATCCTTTTACCATATTTTTCTTCTGCAATAGACTCAAGTCATAAAAATTAAGATGACCACACCTCAAATGTTGGAGCCATGTCTAATCTAAATGAACTTCTTTAAAGTTAACTTCCTTTGTTCCTTGAACTCCATGATTCTGAAGAGGGAATGTCCAGTTCCTGGTCATCTCAACCTTTGCAATCAATGTCACTAGGAATCTTATATAAAATTGTACACACATTGTTGTTAAATAAAATTCTATACCCTTTTTCAATTAATTATCCAACACTCATTAGATTATTTTTTAATCTAGACATAATGTAAACATTAGGAATGTACCTTTTTTCTCCATTTTTAGTCAATAGATATATAACAACTTTCCCCGTTACATATACTACACTATCATTTCCCAATTTACTTCAGATTTCATAGAACCATATCATTCACACAATCGAATCCAAAAACAACTCATATCATTCATAGAACCATCTACGTAAGCAAATAACTCTTTATTCCCTGTCATGTGGTTGCTACAACCACTATCTACAAACCATATTTCTTCAAAGCTTTCTTGAGCAACAATACAAGTTATGAATAAAATTCCAGAATTATTATCAAATACACCTAAATAATTTGCACTATTTTTATCAATCTCTTCTTGTTTCGTCCTACATTCATTTTCTAAATGACCATATTTCTTATAGCAATAAAACCGAACATGAGTTTTATCAAACCTTGGTGTTTTCTCTTGAAATTGGTTTCTTCCTCATCCTCTATTATTGGAACTATGTTTGGACTGGATATTCCTTCCTCCTTGATCTATACTCATCTATCCACCTTTTCCTTTTCCTCTTCCTCTTCCTCTGATAGATGAAACCTAAGATCTGAAAGCATTTATGAAGAACAATTGTTATTTCTATTTATTCTAGATTCACAAGATAACAAAGACTCAATAGTTCATCCAAAACCAATTAAGTCTTTTGATTCTTCAATAGCAACTGCAATTGTATTAAATCTACTAGGAAGACTTCTAAGAACTTTTTCAACCACCATTTGATCAAATTTTTTTTCCCCATTTGTTCTTATTTGATTAACAAAATTTATTACTTCAGTAAATAAATGGTTTATAAAATTAGATCTATTCATATAAATATTTTCAAAACTTCTTTTTAAAGTTTATAACTTAGCTACCTTCACTTTGGTAGTACCTTGATAAATGGTTTTTAATGTCTCTTAGACTTGTTTAGACCTGGTTGCTGCATCAACTCTTGGAAACATTGAATCCTCAACATTGAACTTTCATTTTCACTAACCAAAAATCATAATTCTTACCATGGGAAATGGAAGAAATTAATTCTGTCTAACAAAAAATGCATAACATGGGTTTAAACGGTATATTAATTTGTGAATCACAAGGGCACAAATCTGCCCTCCTGAATGGGGTTCATTAATATGGCTTTAAATGGTATATTAATTTTTTAAACATTTATAGGCACCATAAGATATTCCTTCTTATATATTCATACAATTTACATTCTTTACCACTAGCATAAATATACAAATCAAATATGCTTAGCTAATATTTATTACATTATTGGTCTATTATTCATTGTCTCCCCCTCTAATTTTCCATGATTCCTATTTTTTTTATTTTTTAATTTCTTTTCTCTGACATAATTCCTTTCTTTCTTGAAATTATAATTTTTTCCTAATCTTCTATTTTTTTAAATATACACTTTTTATTCACCATGTTATCTAAGTATTCTTCACTCAAATTTAGAGGTTTTATTTTTGAAATTACGGTTAATAGTCCTTCAAATTATTCATTAATTTATCTATTATTTTTAGTATAGTAATTATATCCCTTTACAATTCAACACTAACTTTGGACCCACTTTTGTGGTTGTTCCTAATGTACCTAATTCATGTTTGATTATGCTCAGTTTTGGGAACGAGTTTCTGGAAACTTGGAGCAATCCCCTACTCACAACCTTTGTTTTGGCTTAAATTGATAAGACTAGGGTGTCAAATGCCCTTGTCCTAAACTAGGGCACCTAGCACCCCTATCCAAGAAGTTTAGCCCCAAAGTTTCAATTATGAATGTTGGCTTTGCAACTAGAAGGAAATTGCTCCCTGATGCTGGTTTTCCACAAAAATTAAGTTTGAAAAGGTTTAAGTTTCATGCAAATACAACTCCCTATCTCATTTAAAACTTATATTTTCTAAGTGACAATTATCATTCAATCAATCATAATTGAGTAAAATATGTAATCATGGAGCCAAGCATTCAATTTTTAGTAATCATGATCAATCATAATGCGTTCTTCCATGATGAAGGCACACATTAACATCACTCAACCAACATCAAGCCTTATGTGAGACTTCAAGCCAAAGTTTTCATATCTAAGGAAACATTTGTTAATTTACATATTTCCATTAAGGTTTTAGCCTATGTCCTTTTTGAGGATAATTTCTCTTTTCATAATCATTTCTATAGTGGATGTGAGAATACCAACATAGAGTTTGACTTTGGAAAGATCTTATACAATAGAACCATTATACCTTATTTTTGTGTGTACATGTTCAATTTCAAGCATAGAGAGTGCTATAGGTGTACAAAGAAGACAATGACAAGCGAATCCAGATTTTGAATATGCAAAAACACCTATACTAGGATTCTCTCCAATCATGCTTGACACTTTTGGGCTAAATTTCAGAGAGATAGACCTATATGACCTCTTGATAGAAAATTTGAAACTTTTTGTGCACATAGACACCCTGAGACTAGGGTGCCCTAAAAATTGTTTCACATTTTTAGGCCCAAATTGAAGACACATGTATCTCTATGTCTTCTCTTTCCAGATCTAAGCTATCATGTTAGTTTTCTATGCTGTGCGTCAAGTTGTTATTGTTGAAAGTTGTCAATTTCATATCATTTAATTTAGTTCATTTACATACATTTCATAATCTCTATTTCATTGCAATACAAAAAAAGGAATCACAAACACAATTGCATAGGTTTCCTAATTGGATTATAATTAAGCCTCTTTATGACACCTAATATTATGTAATGTAAATGTGAGATCTTAATTATAATTCTTAGGCTAGGATCTTATTTCCATACATATCATTGTTATTACATGTTAGCTCTTTTATTATTCACTTTTCCTTATTCCTATTATCTTGTGGTGTGGTTAGATTTTCATATAGCCTTCTATTAGTATAGGGACATATATTTCTACATCTCCTCATGCCTTATCATTAGTTAATTGGTATCACAAACCTTTTTATGCTACTGTACTAATATTGTGGTGAATTGGAGTCTATTTTATTTTTAGTTTCTAATACTCCATGTAAGGAATTTATGGTAGCGGAACAAATTCCTACAATAATCTTGAGAGGAGGTTACTACAATATTTTTACACATTTTTACAATAGTTCCAAAAAATTAATACAAATAAACATAAATAGAATGCATACCAAAAAATAATGATTTATGTGGGAAAAACCCTTTTGGGAGAAAAATCCCACACTCCAAAATATGCTCTATATTTTATTCAAAAATCAACAACAAGGGTGCAATATACTTGCAAAGAAAGATTCTCATAGGAGTATCACCAACTAAGATCCAAAGTTAACTAAACAACTATAAGATTCTTAAACACAACCTCAATCTCATGCACTTAATATATAGGACATACAATACATGAAATTGTCAAACAATATTACAAAACCATGGGCTAAAACTAGCCAAAAAGTGGCACCATGTTATCTCCAATCCAAGATGCTCTATGATGTTTTTAAACACACACAAATACGTGTAACTCCCTTTATACAGCTCATTTACACATCCAACACATTTTTATATTTCGTATTTTAGGAGTCCTAACTTCTAGAGGTGATATTTTAAATTGGGTATCCAATTAATGAACCATTTAAAGTGTCAAAAATTTCATTATGTGATCTATCTCTTTTGATCCTATCTTTAAGTTTAGGCTACATAATAGAAGATACATGATTTATTCAAGCCATTCTACCTTGATCTCTTCTCCTAGGAAATAATATTTTTGTTTGAATAGCCCAAGGTTCTAGTCAGATAAAATTATATTTAGCTTACTTTTGAAGTGGAGAAAGAAATTCTATTTATATTGTTTTTGATTACTTTAGCAAGGAAAGGGCCCTAAACCCTCACAAGGACAAACACAAATCAACAATATAGAGTAGCCATAGAATAGCTTTTGGCATCACATAGCCAGACATCAAGACAAAACACTAGAAGCTAACTCTTAGTAAGTAATCAAAAGCATATTACCATGACCTGACCACCATAACATCCAACTAGAGAGTCTTAGAATTTACATAACCAGATAATCTATAAACTCATAATAGTAAGTATAAGCATTTTCAACAATCATCATATCAAAATTAAAAATAGTCTAAGGGGGTACAGAAACAATATAAACCATACTATTCAAGAAAGTACACCTAGAACTACTATAACTAACAAGTCGCTCCTTAAGCAAACAACAAACACTATGAAAGATATCTAGAACTATAACCATGAAAATAGAAGTAAAAAACCATCGAGACCAACACAATATCATGAATGATATCCTAATTGTTGTTGAGGATGTCTTAGTTTCTAACAAGTCTCCTTATCTATTCTTGCTAAGCCTTGTATTCCTGCCAAGCCTCTTGACCCACTTCTTCCTCATTCTGCTCAGCCTCCTCCAGATTATCCATTTCCAACCATTTTTTTGATTTTTTCTTAAGTTTTCTTTGGCTAGAGACAATTCCCATAGCTACCTTGTGCATTATTCCATTAGTGACAACATAGATATTATTCAAAACCTCACTAATTTTTTTGGTTTTGATTAAGGGAAAAACAAGTTTCAAGGGGGACCTAAAACCCCAAACAATAGGTTTGGAAGGGACCTGAAACCCTCAAATTTTATAAGGATCTGGAACCTACAATGAAAATTGTAACAAAAAAGATAGGAAAATAAAATTAGCAGACCACCTCAACAAACCTGGCAAGTGCCAGCCAAAAGCTAGCACCACCACAAGTAGAAATAAGCCAACCAAACTAAGATAAAATCATTACAAAACCTGTTGGAAACACAACCTAAGCCTATAGATTAATTTAATAGACTCCCTCATCCAAACATAAGATTTTTTGAGTTCCCCTACCCATATACAGAAAAATTAGGCAGCAAAAGGCTAGCCCAACCCTTAACCAAAAACTATCACGATCTAAGTTGGGCCCTTCAAAACTGTCAGCATCTAGCCATACAAAAGCAAGGGGTTTTTTGAAAGGCTCCCCCAACCTTTGATTTTTGGGTTTTAAAATGGCTCCCAAAACCACCAAGAAACAACCAACAATTCCATAAAATTTGATCGCACCTTTAACAACAAAACACCCATCCACCTCAAAAGGATAGTGACCCACCTCCATAGCAGATGAAAAGAGAGATATCATCTGTAGAGAGACCCAATCTACTGGCCACAAACCAAAATCTAGTGACCAATAGAAGGCACAATGAGGATTTTTTGAACAGCTAGGTTTTGGAAAGGCACCCACAACCTTAGAGCATCTGAAAAATCACTCCTCTAACAACATCAAACCTCTCCAATTATATAGGATAGGGACCCACCTCAATAGGGGCTGAAAGGAGGAGGACATTCAACACAAAGAACAAATATTCTAGCCACGAACCAAATTCCAACAACCGAGAGATGAAACCACTAAGCATAACTGGACAAACAAATTTTGAGAAGGCTCCAAGAACCTTGAACTTAGAAAGAGGCCTGAACCAAATAGGTATCCTCTAGACAAACTCCTCCATAGTTTCCACCTCTATGGGAAAAAGAGAAAAATGCTGATCAATAGGGAGAAAACATTATACAACATTTCAGCCTCAAGACACCGGGCATCCAATCCCTCACACAGGATCCAACTCCCCAATCTTAGCCAACAATACTTCATAGGCTAAATAAAGGAACCCTGAATGAAACTAGAAACTAGGGTCATATAGACCTCTTGAATAGAAGACCCCTGCAGTAGCACAACACATAGCAAGGACTAAAGATGGTCACTATAAAACCTAAACAATGGGGGAGAAAGAAGAGGGTTGTCCAAAAAATCCCACAGATAGATCAGTGAAGAGAGTACCCAATCCAGGCTTGAAATGCTTTCACACAGCCCTCTAAAAAGAAGAGGGACAAGGGAAAAGACAAAATAAGACAACCACAAAACCTTCAAATCCGCCTAGAGAATAGGTGAAAACCTAGATCTAATAAAGATCCAACTACCATAAGCTCCACCCGGATCCCAAATCTCCCCTTTGCTCCACAATGCCAAGAAGGAGAAGGGAGGAACACAAAAGTCAACTCCTCTAACCATGGAAGCAGAGACAATAACCAGACCATACCCAGAAAGGATCAAAGGTGTGATCACAATCTCCACAACGCATCCTCCTATGCAAGCAGGAAAAATTGGGGCGATGATAAAGATTGCAAGGGAACCCACCATAGATAGATCAATGATAGAGGAAGGCCTACCATTGACCCAATGAACATTTCCCACACACATGCCAACAAGCCCAGAAGTGGAGGCCCAAAGGTAGACCCAAGTTTCTCGGACAAGTGCCACACAGATAGCCATAAGCGAGGGAGGGATGAGGGTAACAAACCCCCACACATAAGAAACAAGGACTCCCAGGAAAAGAACATTCTCCACGCATGCAAATCCATCATTGTCTCCATCTTCTCCATCATCCTCTCCACCAACCTCTACACCAGATGAAACCCTACCCATAGACTTCTCACTCCTCTACATCTTCTTTTATTGTGGGGCACACATTTTGGATGGATGATATGTTGACTCTCTCTCTCACTCATTTTTTTGTTACTTTGTTTATACTCCTCCAATTTAGATTCAAGGTTCATAATTCTAACCCAGAGGTCAATAATTTGGCCTTCTAATTTCAAGGTTCTGATTTCTTCCTCCTCCTCTATCTGAATCTTGTGAACATGACTCCATCACACCATCTTCATAATCTGCATGGGAAGGGGACCTTTGATCATATTTTTCACTTTCTTAAGTTTATTAATCTCCTTCAAATAATTCTCACTATCTTCCTCTTGTTCCTCTTCAACCTCATGAAAATATTCATCCGTTGAATCATATATTGAGGATTCCTCATCTTCAAGAGTGAAATTTTTTGCAAGTTCAGGGGTGGCCTCCTTAGTATCCAATTTTCTTTTTTTGTCCTTCACAATTAAGTAGGATGATCTTCTCTCCACAAAACTACCCTCATATTTATCAAAATACTATTTTGCATCATCCTCTTCTTCAGACCCCTTCTCATCCAAGTCAATAGTGATTTATTTTTCCTAGGAGTCTTTTCCAGTTTTTATAGCTTTAACAGGGCTATTGAAGAATTTCTATTTATGTTTTTAGTTTGGTGATGGATAATAATTTTTACATGTTTACTAAAGTTAGTATATGTTTTAATTTTATGTTTTTAAATTTGAAGTAAAAAAATGGCTTTAGAGGTTTCTCATGCATAGAGTTTAATTGACTACTAGGAAAATATGCTTTGCATGGTTTCTTGCATTGATAATTTTATAACAACAAGGATCTTTCTATACCATGGGGCATTCCTCTCCACTACTTTTCCATGGATGTTCTTGTAGACATAGCTACAAGTAATGCCACCATGGTTCCTAGGGATTCACATCCTTCAAAATATGGACAGATCCCTACTCTATGTGGAAATTCATTTAATTCTTAACATTTCTGTGATGGTTGGGTAGATGTGGAAAATTTCCCCACTTGGACCTTGTTTTTACCTATGCATGCTACCACTGAGGAAGTTGAAGATACAAATTAGAGAAATTTTATCACATGTTAGGAACCCATTGTTGATATCTAAGACCTCCTCATGTGTGGGTCTCCTGCTTGATTGTGATCCCCCTCCTTTTTCTATCATAGACTTGGCAACTTAGTGATTTGACCACCTATTTTGTCTTTTAGTTTCAAAATAGAATTTTAAAGATGTGATACCATTTCACCCACCTTTTATGTGAAATATTTATAATATTTTGATATATTTATATAAATATAAATGATCTTCATCATGAAAACAATAGAAGTATGAAACTAAAAAATAAAAAATAATATTTTAATATCTATGTTATATTAAGAAGAGAAAGCAAGGTCTCGAGCCCTTTACAACATGGATAAAATTATCTAGATGCTACAAAATTATTAAGAGAATAAAAACAAGAGCTAAAATATATGCAACAAAACAATGAATTTTCTAAGAAAAAAATAAAAAACATAAAAATAACTAAACAATACTATGTCTAGATCCATGATGTGAGCATAGGAAAGAGAAACATGTTTCAAAAGAAATTTCTTCCTTCTTTGTGCCATTGCCCATGACCCCTCATTATCCATATCCATAAAATCAAGAGAGTGGAGGAGGAACTTTCATTGAGATCATAAATAAGGGCAATGGTTGAGAAGAAGAACTCTTAAGTGAAAAATTGATTGTCAAGTGAAAGCCACACCACAAATTTGAACAAATATGATTTATTTTCGTATATATACATATTTTTAATATAAAACTACTTCACTTAAATGAATTGATAATATTTTACAATAATAACAAATTAATTAGAGTAAAGGTTTTTCCACTTATACCAATAATGTGTAGGAATAGCTGTATAAAATAAATCACATGAGAACTTAAAATTGTTTATCATAAATAGTTTATCGATTCCTTTTAGCTGCATGTGATGATATGTACATGTAGAAAATATTGTTACATTGATTCCAAAAAAACCATTTAGTTATTCAAAAAGTGTTGAGAGTGACTTTGAAATGACATTTTTTTAAACTACATGAATTGGGTATAACACCCCCTATAAAATGATGGTGTTGGCACAAACAGTTCATCAGTTAGTATTGTCATTGATGACCAACACTTACCGGTGAATAAGGCCAAGATCATAGGTAAGGAGGTGTGGTAAACCTCAATGGTTTACTCATGGCTTCAAATAGTATGGAGGATTCAATGATTCCCTAATATGCATAATTGACACACTTAAGCAGTGTGTTGGTCGAAGACTTATCGGTTGAAGGATAAATAGAGTAGCTGACCAGTCAGTCAAGCATCTGATAGGTGTTGAGATTAGTTTATTAAAAAAGCAGTTGAAATGATGATGTGGTCACAAGAGGTGACTCAAATTGTAGTTTAGTAGTCTTATGCATGATCAAAATACTCTGGACATAAAGGTGATCTGTAATGCCCGCTAGGAACCCCAAAGGAAAGCCAACAACTAAGGGTGAAATATTTTTTTTTTTAAAGAATAAATCACATTAAGTGCATTAATTACTACAATAGCACAATAATAATACAAGTGAAAGACTTACACCAAAATTTCTAAAGGGTTACCAACGAAGAATTAAACTAAAAGTTAAATTCTACAATTACGATTAATCCAATTAGCCATCATAACTCAATGAACATAATATGCCATATGCAATAACATATTTCACCATTTAAAAATTGAAAGAGTAACAATATAATTTTCTCTTAAATAGAGCATTTACACAAATCATAAAGAAAGGTGATAAATAACTTCCAAAACTTAGGATTACACTGATCTTCCAATACATGGCCCATGATATACATATAAAGTTAACAACTTAACCAAATTACAAGGTTACATAAATTCATTGATACAATTGACCACATAGGTCTCCGAATAATAATAATATCCAACATGAGATAAAGCATGAGTCACAAACCATAGGAACAACTACAAAACCAATCCTCGCATGAAGGTACGAACAAGAACATCTGATGGGAAGTGGCACTACCACCTGACCATCTGATCCCAAAATGGAATCACCCCATCGTGCTAGAAGATAATAGAGGACCTTCAAGCAAGCAAGTATAAGTAAGACATGGACAAAATAACAAATGACTCCATGACAGTACAATCCAACTCCACAATATTCCAAGTGACTCCACATCACAATACTCAAGTGACTCGACATCACAATACACTAGCGACCCAAAAGAGAGAGTGTCATTGCATAGCTTATGATGGTTACCCTAGGTAGGCCTCCATAGATCTCGACCCCCATCCTAGGTTATCCTGGTAACCTTTCTTGAACCTCCGACTCCATCTAAGTCTCATGTGGACCCTACCAACTCTTCATGAAGACAAGGTGGTCGGTTTGCCATTCCAGGCCTTCCCACTACATCTTGAGCCTATACAAGCACTCAACCATGCATGGGGTACAATATCTTATATAATGTTATAAACTACCCACCCCCTAATCAATTATTAGGTTATCACTTATTATCTGACTTTTGAGGGGTTATCCTGCCATCCACTTCGGGCACGACCCCCACTCGAAAGCCACTCTCTCAAAGGACACTAAATAGACATGGTCACTCCACGGGGACCCTATGGTGAAATAGACAACCATAACACCACCATCCAAATACAAGTGGTCAAAACAAAGACATACTAACTCTTGGCTAACAATAAGGAAAAACACTACATGGTTAAGGCAACGAGGTCATCATACATCACTTGATCAAAAGACACAAAATACACCAAAACAGGACGACTGACTCATAGATGAGAAATAACTACCAATTAAACTCTTTGCAAGAAAAGATAAATTCACTAAGTCTGCACTCAAACAATCTTTGAGGAAACAAAATCATAACCACTTGAAATTTCATTGATCAAAAATTAAATAAAAACACCCTATATTTAATTCATCATTAAAAAACGTCATTCATTTCTATATAATTTTCAGTTCAATATCCAACAAAGTAATAAAAGCCATATTAAATATTTAACCAATTAAAATATGAATTATATTAAACATATAATCTATCTCCGAAATTAAACCCAATTTAACAATTTGATTTAATTACCAAAGCCTTGATTTACAATAAATAAATAAATAAATATATATATATATATATATATATATATATATATATATATATATATATATATATATATATATATATATATATATATATATATATATATATATATATATATATATATAACTATAAGTATATATATATATATATTTACAAATAAATCTAATAAATTAATATAAAAACCAACATATAAAAATTAACTTATAACTACCATTTAACATAACATTTAAACTAACTTTAAAATTTCATTGCAAAATGATGAAATTGTGGTCATGTTGAATATGTATCACGAGGGGAAAAAGGCACGCGGAGGGCAAGGCCCTACCCACGGTAGTGTTGCTACCAGAAACAATAGACACTACTTGCCGCTAGTGCTACTACTGCCGATAGCAACCACTACCGACCAATAGCAGCCCTACCGACCGGTAGTGCTGCTACTCGCGTAGCAATCACTACCTACCAGTAGTGCTACTACCGCGGTAGCAAAACACTACCATCCCATGTGGTGGGATTAGCCCGCCACATGGGCATGGTTAAAATTATTTTATAATATATATATTTTTTTGAATTTTATTAAAAATTAAAACACTCCCAAAACATTTACAGGTAAAAAGACCCAGTAACAACATATTCAAATTTTTTTTGCATGAAATCTTTTTGATAAGGAAATTTTGAAAACTAATTCAACACTAAAGCCCCAAATACATAAAGATCTTGGGCAAACTCATAGAAATTATAAAAAGATAAGAGGGATTGATCAATTTCTACACTTCTTCTCACACAGGAAGAATTCCTTGCATCATGCAAGAGGCAAATAGACAATTTTTTCCAACATAAACCCCAAATCTTGGGCAAATAGAAACTAGTAAAAACACAGAAAACTAAATCTATTTCTTTCTATACCAAATAGAAGAGATTAACCAAGAACTTGATTTTACAAGAACGTACAACAAAAAAAAAAATAGAAACTTGAATCTTTTCCTTTCAACATGCACACATTTGATATGAATTCAACAAAATCATCAATAACAGCTACTCTCTCTTTCAATCCAACATTCAACAAGAATTTACAAAAAGATTTTACAATTTTCTCAAACACACAAGAAGCAAACTAAAACATTCAAATTTTTAATTGCAAACAAGAAGAAGATTATCCAACCTTCAAGCAATTCCAAGAAGCAACTTGAGGAAGAGTTTCCAATCTTTCCAACCAAATCCAAATCCAAGTTCCTCCTTCCAAATGAGTTTTCCAAATTTTATATTAAAAAATCTGCCTCCTTTCTTCTCGTGAACTCCAAGGAATATATGAGAAAAATATATTTCAACCTAAACTTTCTAGGTTAAAAGTTTTCTCCACCAATCAGTATAAAACCATTAAAAAAGTAAAAGCAATCAGATTTACCTTTCCCATAAACCATTATTTTCAACAAAATAAAATCTAAAACTCATAAAAAGGTAAAAAGGGAAAAGCCTTTATTTATTTAGTTCATTTTCTATTTCCATGAGACTTTCTTTCAACATAAGTATTTAAAATTTAAATGGAAAGGCAATTACTTATTTCTTTTCCCAATATAATAATACAACTTTAACACAATAAAATAAGTCAATTTAACCATTTAATTCTAGCAACTCGTTTATTTAATTAAATCAATAATCTCAAGAGCATAATAATTAACTAGTTACGCCAACACAAAAATAGCATCATTCACTCAATTAAATGATTAATCAAATAAACAAAATACATGAAACGAAGAATTATCAAACAACGACTCACAAATGACAAAACCAAAGCTCTATGACTCACATACCAATCAAATGGGAAAGATGACCGGCTGACAACACTCACATGAGTGTGACTACAGGTCAAGTTAGGATCCAACCACTATCTCCTCCACCCTCATCAGACAAATAAGGTATGCTCAGACCTATGAAACTAGGTGGAGACGATACCCCGTACCTACCCAGTACTTGTACCTGCAATGTCTTGTATCAATGAACCACACATGCATATAGACAAATATATAATAGCCATGACACGCATTTCGATGAAGGAGAATCGTGATGTTCCCTATCTCACCAGAGTGAGTGAAGGAAAGTCATCCCCTTGCATCCCACACACTTGCAACATGAAACATATAAATAGCACATCGTACATATGAAGTAAATGTGTCAGTCCATGTCAGTAATCCATAAAATCTCATTAAACATAAGTAATGAATTACTACATGAAAGCATACACTGCATAACTAGTAAAAGCATGAAATAACATTGCATAAAGTCTAAATCAATATACAATAATGTTCCATTGAATAGTCAACTGAAGTCAAACATAAGACCAAAAAGAGTCTGATCAAGGAGGGGTACTACATGATCAGTTTGGTTGATGAACAGTGATTGGTGGCAAAAGATGAAGAGTTACACCAGTGAACTGGTGATACAAGTTGAAGAATGCTATCCATCAAGAATCTTAGAGCAATGACCGATAAGCTAGATGCGATGACAAAAGGTGAGTCGATCATGGTGAGATATCATCAAAACAAACTGCTAGTGAAGTCTATAGCAGTTAACAACCAATTAAGGTGAGATTTGTGTGGATTTTCCAGTTCGCATTAAAAAGGCAGAACACGACCCAAAAGTTGGTAGAATTATGAGTTGTGGTGACAAATAAGGATGAGTTGCTGGCGATATTGATTAAGAGCTCACAAAGAAAGTGCAGGAAGATTTGAATTTCAAATCTATCGAGTGTTAGGTGTAAACTCATTTAGGAATCAACACGTATATGTCGACAAAACATGGTATAAAGGTTTTTTGAGAAAACCAAAAAGTTTGATCATAAAATTGCTAAGTGCAATTTTGAAGAGAGGTGATCTAGCAAGGTGAGAAGAGTACAAAACTGCTAAGTGAATAGAAATGTGTTGAAGAAAGTGTGCAGAGATCAGATAGTATGAAGAGTAGAGAAATAATGAAAAGTACTAGTAGAGTGCATAGCAAGTGAAATGTAGAGCACCAATAGAGTGCAGAGCAAGTAAAATGTAGAGTACTAGTAGAGTGCAGAGCAAGTGTAATCGGTGGTCAAAACAAAGAGCTTCAATTGGATATAGTTAAGATAAGAGTAGCTAGTATAGAAAATCATTCTCTTTATTGTTTTCTAATAGCTACAACAACAAAATCCCTTAACCGGGTGGACTTTAACAGGTCCCTTTATAAAATCCCTTAACCGAGTGACATCTTAATTGATGATCGTAAGTCCTTTGACAAGGCTACCTCTAACGGGGAAAAGGTTCTAACAGGCCTTAAAGAAAATTCCTTAACTGGGTGGCACCTAACAGTGTCTTTGTAATCTTCTAATAGGGATGGCTCCTCACTGGGAGTACTCTAGAAGAGTGCATATTTTATGAGTTTCTACTCACATTTTGGTTCCGACATGATAAATCTTGGTAGTCATGTGTGTTTGATTTTATGTGTGCATGTTTCTTATTAATGCTGCTTATACTGATAAGTGTTAAGTTTGAGTAGAAACTTTGATTGAGGTTAAATCTGGTAAAAACCGGTATAATGTTGATTCACCCCTCCCCTCTCAATACTAGTTGGGACTAACAATTAGTATCAAAGCTCTAGTCCTTAGATTCAAAAATGCTTAACAACTTAAGGAAAGATCCATGATGATACAAAAGGAAGGCCCCAAGTTCTCTAGGGAGAACTACACATTATGGTGTGGTAGAATGAAGCTCTACCTAAGAACCCTAGGAGATCAATACTGGAATCATGTAAGAATAGAGTACAATGAACCTACAGGGGTTCTCACTGTAGATCAGATCAAAGAGAAGCAAGATAGCATCACAACTATGGAGGTGATATCTAGTACTCTATATGATAACAAGTATGTTGAGATTCAAGATCTAAAAACAAACTATGAGGTATGGAATAAGGTGAAGATTATTTATGGAGGAGATCCTCATGTATAACAGGCTAAGGTGGATAGTTGGAGAGGCAAATTTGATGAGATGAGGATGAAAGAAGGAGAGAATATAGAACAATACAACAAAAGAATAAAGGATGTGGTAAATTTTATCAGAAATGCTGGACGAAAACATGAGGAAGATGATGTGGTCATCAAAATCCTAAGAACCTTGCTACCATAATATGCTATAAGGGTTTTTGCAATTCAAGAACTCATATCTTTGGGAACAGTCAATATTACACTTGACTCCCTGATTAGTATGTTGACTGCCTTTGAACTGAGCAACTATGATAACAATATGCCAAAGATTAATGTTGCCTTCAAATCTTCCATGACACTTGCACCAACAATGAGAAGAAAAGAAATCGAAAGTAGTTCTACTACAAGAACCAGTCATTTTGATGAACATGATGACTTGTTATCTGAAGAACATGAACAAGATGACCTTGAAGATCTAATATCAAGAAGGATGCCAGAAGGAAAAGGGAAGTACATAGGTAAACTACCCCTGAAGTGATTCTCATGCAATAAAATAGGTTATATTGCATCCAGATGTCCTGAAAATGATAGGAAGGATAAATTTAGAAGATACAAAGAGAAGAACAAAAATGAGTGCTATCTTGTAGAATAAGGAGTTACCGATGAATAATTAGAAGGATCTGATGGAGAAGGAGTTGCATTTGTAGTGGTAAAGGAAGACAACATAGAGGAAAGTGATATGGCACTGATTTCAAGTTCAAACTGGTGTGGAGAGTGGGTAATTGACAGTGGTTGCACTCACCACATGATTGGTGACAGGAACAAATTCCTCAGCATGGAGGACTATGATGGAGGACTGGTGAGATTTGGCAATGATGCATTCTATGTGGTAAAAGGTAAGGGATCTATTGCCCTAAATGATAAAACCAATTGTGAAGATATTTACTGGGTAGAAGGGCTAAAGTATAGTTTGTTAAGTGTTTCACAACTTAACAATAAGGGTTATCAATTAGAGTTTAATGAAGGAATATGCAAAATAAGTGATAAATCAAGAGGTTTGATTGCTACTGGTAAACAAACTAGAGGTAATCTTTTCTACCTAGACCAATGTAGGAAGTTGCCTAATGAAAAAGGTAAAAGACAGTTGGCTGTGACACAAAAAATTGTGTCATGTTAATTTTCATAGCATAGAAAATGTTAGTAAAAAGAAGCCTGATAGAGGTATGCCTGACATTATGAAACTTGAGAATGCTATGTGCAAAGAATATCAACTAAGACAGTTGACTGGATCTAGTTTCAGCAACAAATCTTATTCATCTCAGAATGTGCTGGACTTAGTGCATACAGATTTGTGTGGTCCTATGAGGACTAAGAGTTCCTATGGGGATCAATACTTCATGTTGTTTGTAGATGATTTCTCAAGAATGATGTGGGCTGTATTCTTGAAAGAAAAATATGAAGCCTTTCACATGTTTAAGGTCTTCAAGGCTCGAGTGGAGAGAGAAACCGATAAGAGTTTAAGATTAGATAGAGGAGGAGAGTTCACCTCTCAAGAGTTCATAAATTACTGTGAAGAATAGGGGATATAGGAGGAGAGTTCACCTCTCAAGGGTTCATAAATTACTATGAAGAATAGGGGATTATGAGGTAGATGTATGCACCCAGAATACATCAGTAGAATGGGGTTGCTAAAAGAAGAAACAAAACTCTAATTGATTGTGCAAGGACTCTAATGATTCAAAAGGATATTCCGGATGTCTTCTAGAGAGAAGTAGTGAGTATTGTTGTGTATGCCTTGAACCAAATACAGGTGAAGAAGCGGATAAATAAGACTACCTATGAATTATGGTGTGGATACTCACCCAATGCGAGTTACTTCAAGGTATTTGGAAGTAGGTGCTACAACAAGAGGGATGCATACTCTAGAAAGTTAGATCCTAAGAGTGATGAAGGAATCTTCTTAGGTTACTCCACAAAGAGTAAAGCATATTGGTGTTTGAACAAAAGGACTGGTAAGATTATAGAAAGTGCAAATGTCAAAGTAGATGATTTATTTGAGAAAAATGAACAGGACAACAAGAGTGAACTAGAGGACTATCAAGGATTCGATTACACTGTATCGGTCAAACCTGCTGTAGAGAATCCTAGTGTAGCTACAAATGAGGAAGCATGTGAATTAGAACCTGCACAATTGGTAGAAGAAACTCCAATAAATGAAATGAAACCACCAAGCTATGTCATAATCAATCATTTTGCTAACAATATTATTGGTGACAAGAATGTAGGAGTATTGACTAGAAGAAAAGAAAGGGAGAGTACTTGTTTGTTCTCTAAAATTTAGCCCAAAAGAACAAAGGAGATTCTGAAATATGAAGACTGGATCAATGCTATGGATGAAGAACTGGAGTAGATTGAGAAAAATGAAACCTAGACCCTTATGCCTAGAGCAGAGAACATAAATGTGATAGGCACCAAGTGGGTGTTTAGAAAAAAAATGGATGAAACTGGTCAACTAGTAAGAAACAAAGAAAGGTTAGTTTGCAAAGGGTATGCATAGGAAGAAGGTTTGGATTGTGGAGAGACCTTTGCACTAGTGGCCAGACTGGAAGGGGTTAGAATCTTGCTTGCTTATGCTACTTACAAGAAGTTTAAGGTCTACCAAATGGATGTCAAATCAACATTCTTGAAGGGTGCTATAGAGGAAGAAGTGTACATTGAGCAACCAAAAGGGTTTTCTTAAAAAGATGGAAGAGATATGGTATGTAAGCTGAAAAAGGCTATGTATAGACTAAAACAAGCACCAAGAGCTTGGTATGAGAGACTACACTTATAATTGATAAGTATAGGGTTCATGAGAACCAGTGACAACACTAACTTGTATTTGAAGAATGGAAAAGAAGGAAAACATCTAATTGCAGAGATTTTTGTAGATGATATCATCTCTGGAGGAGATGATGAAATGAGCAAAGGTTTTGTAGAAGAAATAAAGAAATAATTTGAAATGTCCATGATAGATGTTATTAAATTCTTCATTGTTCTACAAGTTTCTTAGCTAAAGAATGGTATATTCATTAGCTAGAGAAAATATATAAGGGAAATATTGAATACCTTTGGAATGGAAGATTTCAAACTGGTTGGAACTCCGATGGTTATAGGTTGCAATCTTTCCAAAGACAATGATGCTAATGAAGTGAATGTGACACTATACAAATCCATGATTGGTAAGTTGCAGTATACAGTGCACAATAGACCAAATATAGCACAAGTAGTTGGCTTGGTTTCTAGATTTGCTGCAAATCAAAAAGAGACTCATATGGTGGTGGTTAAGAGGATATTCAGATACCTTGAGGGGACTGATGAGTATGGTCTTTGGTATCCACATAAGGGAAACTTAAACTTAAGTGTCTTCACCACTGCAAATTGGGTAGGGAACATTGATGAGAGAAAGAGCACTAGTGGAGGTGCATTCTTTCTTGGAGATAGGATTGTGTCATGGACAAGAAAGAAACATAATTGTATCTCTTGATCCACAGCTGAGGCGGAGTATGTGGCTGTTGCAATCAAATGTACACATTTAGTATGGATTAAGAAGATCTTGGAAGGTATCTAAGAAAAGGTGACTGAACCAGTGGTGATACATTGTGACAATACAAGTGCCATCAACATATCAAAAAACCCGGTAATGTACTCTAAAACTAAGTATATTGCAATAAAATACCATTATCTTAGGGAATGGGTACAGGACAAAGAAGTTACACTGGAATATGTGCCAACCAAGGAACAGGTTTCAAACATATTCACCAAGATGCTACCTAAGGATACTTTTGATTATCTCAGTAAGCTAGTGGTAATTCCCCTACATTCTCTAAGGTGAGTGAAGATTGGAACAACATCAATCTGATATGATTTTCCTGAAAATTATATGTATTTGGGTTGATGATTATGGACTACTCCTGTTAGGGGGAGCAATAATTATAGTATATGAAATAGGATGTCTCGACTAAACCTTTGGCATTACTATCAAAGGGGGAGTGAACTTAGATGGAACATGAAGGGAGATGAAGTCAGATGTGACATGAATGGAAGCCAATGAAAGGGGGGGTAAGATCTTTACTCAAGATCAAACAAAGCAGTTGATCGGTATAGTAGAAGAAGAAGTAACTAGTTGCTAAAAGAATAGTTTGAATTTTTTCCGTCAATGCCAAAAGGAGATATTGTTGTCATAAATGATGGTGTTGGCACAGCCAGTTCATCAGCTAGTATTGTCATTGATGACGAAAACTTATTGGTGAATAAGGCCAAGATCATAGGCAAGGAAGTGTGGTAAACCTCAATGGTTTACTCATGGCTACAAGTAGTATGGAGGATTCAGTGCTTCCCTAATATGCATCATTGACACACTTAAGCAATGTGTTGGTTGAAGAATAATCGTTTGAAGGATAAATAGAGTAGCTAACCGGTCAGTTAAGCATCTGATAGGTGTTGAGATTAGTTTCTTAAACAGGTAGTTGAAATGATGATGTGGTCACAAGAGGTGACTCAAATTATAGTTTAGTAGTCTTATGCATGACCGGAACACTCTGGACAGACAGGTGATCAGTCTAGTTGATGATCAGTGACTGGTGGAAAAAGATGAAGAGTGATATAGGTGAACTGGTGATATAGGTCAAAGAATGCTATCCACTAAGAATCTCGGAGAAGTGATTGGTAAGCTAGATGCAATGACTAAAAGTGAGTTGGTCATGGTGAGATATTATCAAAACAAACTGCTAGTGAAGTCTATAGTAGTTAACAACCAGTTAAGGTGAGATTTGTGCAGATTCATTAAAAAAGCAGAACACGAACCAGAATTTGGAAGAATTATGAGATAAGAATGAGTTGCTAGAGAGATTGATGGAGAGCATGTAGATAAAGTGCGGGAAGATTTGAATTTCAAATCTACCAAGTGTTAGGTGTAAACTCATTTAGGAATCAACACGTATTTGTTGGCAAAACATGGTATAAAGGTTTTTGGCAAAAACCAAAAAGTTTGATCCTAAAATTGCTAAGTGCAATTTTGAAGAGAGGCGATCCAAACAGGTGAGAAGAGTGTAGAATTGTAATCAGTGGTCAAAACAAAGAGCTTCAATTGGATCTGATTAAGCTAAGAGTAGCTACTATAGCAGATCATTCTCTCTATTGTTTTTTAATAACTACAGCAGCAAAATCCCTTAATCGGGTGACATCTTAATTGATGATCGTAAGTCCTTTAACAAGGTTACCTCTAATAGGGTAAAGGTTCTAACATGCCTTAAATAAAATCCCTTAACCAAGTGGTACCTAATAGTGTCTTTGTAATCTCCGAACATGGATGGCTCCTCACTGGGAGTACTCCAAAAGAGTGCATATTTTGTGAGTTTCTACTCACATCGTGGTTTTCTCCCATTTGGGTTTCCACATGATGAATCTTGTTAGTCATGTGTGTTTGATTTTATGTGTGCATGTTTCTTATTAATGCTGCTTATATCGATGTGTTAAGTTTGAATAGAAACTTTGATTAAGGTTAAATCTGGTAACAACCGGTATAGTGCTGATTCACCCCTCCCCTCTCAGCATTGGTTGGGAGTGTTAGGTCCCAAAGACAACTGAGAGGGGGGGGGGTTTGAATCAGTTGTCCAATAAATTCAACAAAAATTAACTTAACCAAAACTTAATGCTTAATGCCGGTAAACCAAACTTTATGTTGGTAGACAGTTTTATCAGTTAATTGGAGTACCGGTAAAGATTAATGCATGAAACAGAAAGACAATAACATCTACAACACATAACACACATATTTGTATGTGGAAACCTTGTAAGGGGAAAAACCATGGTGGGAAGCCTTACCCACAATCAAATGATACTACTATAGATAGTATGTGTGTACAATATGGATTCTGCACATGCAGAAAGGCTAGATGCCTAGAGCTCACTACTCAATCACAAAATGAGAGTCACACTGACTACAATTGGATGGTTAAATCCAATGATAATGTACTGCATAAAATAGCATCTTCATATGCTAGATTCAGTACCGGTTTAGTTTTGATTGCCTTCACAAAAGACCTTCCTTCAACCTTCAAATGATGTCTGCATGTATAGCTCTACTTATTTTCGCATATACCTTATTACAAATCTTTTTCCAATTGCATATCAATCTCACAAATGAGATCTTACATTTATACCATAACCTAAGACCAATTGAGTAGGTCAGCTCGCTAAAAGTTATTACAATAAAATCAATTACAAATAAATTGACATTTGATGCATGATGTTGGCTCAATGCATTTACAATAATAATAAATCATCTCCATAACGTGTCGTGCTGATCTAGAATATATATGCCTACCGGTGTATATCCTAGACCTATTTGCCGATAACAACAAATGTGCAAACCCGAATAAACCATAACCAAATTGCCAAAACCAAGTGACCAAAATAATGTCTTCGACATAATCAAGTAGTCTCCAAGTCATTCCAAGTGCCAGTGAACAATATAATCTGCCAGTGAACCAAATACCAATGACTGTGCATAAGTCTCTAACTTGCCAGTGAACATAACCAAAGATCTCCAAGTGCTGATAAGTGTTGACAAGTGATGACAGGTGTTGACATCAATGACAAAACAATATCAACATATCCAAAATACCAACAATCTCCCTCTTTGGCATTGATGCAACACAAGATGGAAAAACTATCAAAGTGTCAAAACAAAATTGCCAAAAGCCAAAAGCCAACAATCTCCCAAAGAGATCATTAACCAAAAATCAAAATACATAATTTCTCTCCCCTAGGAATAATTTCTCCCAAAAGATATCTCTCCCCAAAGTGTTTTTCAAATGTTTTTCCATAATATCTCTCCCCCTTTGACATCAAATGCCAAAGCATTACAAAAACTAGTTTCAAATATAAAATACCTACTTATTATACTAACTACTCCCCCTGAGATGTAGCTCTCCTCATCAAAGTTGGAATAAAAGATTTCTCTATTAATTCTAATGGTTGATGACAAACATCAACTATCTAAGCCTCTACCGGTGGGGGTAGGACTCCAAGTTCCTCTCTAAGATATTCAAAAGTCTTCTTAGGCAAAGGCTTTGTAAAAATATCTGCAATCTGCTCTTTAGTATTCACATAAACCAATTTCACTTCTTTTACTTCAACATTATCTTTTAGAAAATTGAATTTGATAGAAACATGTTTAGTCTTAGAGTGAAATACTGGGTTCTTTGATATATCAATTGCTGCCATATTATCATAGTAAATAGTTATAGGTTCCTTGCATTTTACCTTTATGTCCTTCAATATTTTTTTGATCCATAATACTTGTGTACAGTTAGTTGTTGCTGCAACATATTCTGATTTTGCTGTTGATAGACTTGTACAACTCTGTTTCTTGCTCAGCCATGAAATTAGTCTGCTACCAAGAAAAAATGCTCCGTTGGTGGTGCTTTTTCTGTCATCCACATCTCCTGCCCAATTAGCATTTGTGTATGCACATAAGTCAAAATTTTCATCTCTAGGATACCATAAACCAAGATTTATTGTGCCTTGTAGGTACTGGAAAATCCTTTTCATTGTTGATTCATGATTTTCTTTAGGATTACTCTGAAATCTTGAAACAATACATACTGCATTCATAATATCAGGTCTTGTTTGTGTCAAATACAGTAAACCTCCTATCATAGACTTGTATCTAGTTGGATTAATAGGTGTTGATTCATCCTTCAAAGATAATTTATAAGTTGTAGTCATAGGTGTGCTTACCGGTTTAGAGTTTTCCATGCCAAATTTCTTTAGTAATTCCTTCAAGTACTTAGATTGACATAGGAATATACCTTTTTTAGTCTGTGAAATTTTGCAATCCTAAAAGGAATTTTCTCTCCAATCATAGACATTTCAAATTCTTGCTGCATTTTGTTAGAAAAGTCATTACACAATCCATCTTCTCCTTCAAAGGTTATATCATCATCAAAAAATCCAATAACCAAGATGTCATCATTAGTCACTTTGTAGTATAGATTGTTGTCAGCACTACCTTTAGTGTATCCAAGATTTAAAAGACATTTGTCCAATCTAGCATACCAAGCTCTAGGAGCTTGTTTTAGTCCATATAAAGCTTTCCTTAACCTGCAAACCATGTCTTTGTTATCTGTCAAAGAAAATCCATTAGGTTGTTCAACATAAAATTCTTCTTCAAGATCCCCATTCATAAATATACATTTAACATCCATTTGATATATTTTATAGTTCTTGTGTGCTGCAAAAGCCAATAAAAGTCTGACTGCCTCAATTCTAGCTACCGGTGCAAAGGTTTCATTGTAATCAATTCCTTCTTTCTATGAATATCCCTTACACACTAATCTTGCTTTGTTTTTGATTACCTTACCATCTTCATTAAGTTTATTTCTAAAAACCCATTTAATTCCAATTACGTTTTTGTCTTTAGGTCAGGGAACTAATGACCAAGTGTTATTCCTTTCAATTTGTTCCAATTCATCTTCCATAGCTTTAATCCAATATTTATTTTCACATGCCTCATTAATTGATGTAGGTTCAATTTGAGAAATAAGACATACCTCTTCATTTGCCAATCTTCCTGTAGTCATAACTCCTTGAAATTTGTTTCCAATTATCTGGTCTTCCAAATGATTAAATCTTACATACCGGGGTGTTTTTACTTGTTGTTGTTCTTTAGTGACTATTGAATCCTTAGATGATGTCGGTATAATTGGATCACCATTTTGTACCAGTGTATTCATAGTAGGTTCATTTGTGATTATCTCTATTGATGGTTCAGAGTATGTGTACCTTGAATTTCCTCTAAACTGTTCATCAATCTTCACTCAACAGTTTTCTGCAATCTCTTGTTAAAACATCTATATGCCTTGCTCTTAGATGAATAACCTAGAAATATTCCTTCATCACTTCTAGGATCAAATTTGCAAATATACTCATCTCTTCTAATATAGAATTTACTTCCAAATATTCTGAAATATTTAAGAGTAGGAGTATTACCAAACCATAGTTCATGATGGGTCTTACCAGTTTCACCTCTGATGTGAACTCTGTTGAATGTATAAACTACTGTATTGACCGCTTCTCTCCAGTATATATGAGGTAGATTTGCTTCTGATATCATACTTCTGGCTGCATCCAAAATAGTTCTACTTTTCCTTTCCACAACTCCATCCTACTGGGGTGTCTGGGGTGCTGATAACTATCTTTTGATCCCATTCACTTCACAAAATGTATTAAATTCCTTATATGTGAATTCACCTCCTTGATCTAATCTCAAACATTTGATTTTCTTGCCGGTTTCATTTTCTACCATCACCTTGAATAGTTTTAATTTCCCAAATGCTTCAGATTTTTCCTTGAGAAAAGTAACCCAACACATTCTAGAATAGTCATCAATGATTAGCATAAAATACCTATCTCCTTGTATAATTCTAGTTCTTGCTGGACCACATAAATCAGTATGAATTAAATCAAGAACATTATTAGACTTCTCTAGAATACTCTTGAAAGTTTCTCTAACTTTCTTTCCAAATTGACATTCCTTACATATCAGATTGTGAGGTTTAACAATCTTAGGTAAATCTCTTACTACCTTAGTTGTACTAATTTTCACAATGCAATCAAAATTTACATGACAAAGTCTCTTATGCCATAAACAACTTTCATCAATATGTGCAATCAAACATGCTTTCTCATTGTTGTTCAAATGAAAGATATTACCTCTAGTCTAATTACCAGTGGTAATTTCCAAACCCATTCTGTTTAAGATTTTGCATTTCCCATTCTTGAATTGAAACTGAAATCCTTTCTCAATTAATTGACCAACACTCAAAATATTATGCTTCAAACCTTCAACATAGTAAACATTATTAGTATTGTGCTTACCATCAAAAGATATAGTGCCTTTTCCTTTGATCAAGCAAGCTTTATCATCTCCAAATCTTAAAAAACCTCCATTGTATTCTTGAAAGGTTAAGAATTTACTCTTATCACGAGTCATGTGATGTGAACATCTTGAATCAATAATCCATTCATTCTTATCTTCAACTTTAGCTGCCAGGATCTTCTCTACTAGTTGAATAGTAGGTGTCAGTTGATCTTTTGTTATAGCAACAAAAGCCCATCCATTATTTCCTGGATCCTCATCAGAATCATCAGTAACTCCTTCATCAACATAATAACAAGATTTGTCTCTATTCTTATTAAACTTGTATTTCTGATAATCAGGGTTAGGCTTATATGTTCTTTTAGCTTCTTCTCTTAATCTTGCATTTCTATCAGGACATCTAGAAGCCATATGACCAATCTTATTATAGTTAAAACATTTAAAGGGTGCTTTACCTTCATACTTACTTCCAATTAGACCTTTAGGCATTTTCCTTGCAAATAGTGCTTCAAGTTCTTCATTTTCTCTCCAGCTTTCTTCAAGTTCTTTTGCATAGAAGGCTTTCCAATCAGATTTTGGTGATGATGATGATGATGATGATGTAGTTGATGATGATTCTTTGAAAGCTAGACCTATCTTAATAGTAGTAACAAGACCAAATTCCTCAAGTTCAAAAGCTGAAAGTTTTCCAACCAAGGTGTCTCTAGATACTGATGCATTAGGTGTTTCAAAAGCTGAAAGTTTTCCAACCAAGGTGTTCTCAATTCATTTATAGTAGTAACTTTCATTTTATATGCTGGTGGCAAAGCTCTTAAAAATTTAGAAACAATCTCATCTTCACTTAAGGTTTCTCCACAACATTGTATACCCAAAACAATTTCATTTACTCTTTCCATAAAAGTAGTTCTTTCATCTTCTTCCATTTTCAGACTTTCATACCTGACCCATAAGGATTCAAGTTTTGCAATTTTGACTATGGAATCTCCTTCATTCAATGTTTCCAGTTTGTCCCAAATAGCTTTAGCTGTAGATCTATCTGATAATCCCATGACTTGCTGATCTGACAATGTGCTCAAAAGTGCTTCTCTTGCTTTGCAATCATTTTCCTCATCTTTAGCCAAGTTAGGTGGATTAGTTTGACCTTGAGTAGGAGCAGTATAGCCATTCTTTGTAACATCCCATACGTCCTTTCCAATGCAATTCAAGTGTGTCTCCATCTCGATCTTCCACATACCATAGTTAGTTCCATCAAGTTTCAGACTATCTTTTCTGAAATAGTTAGAAGACATTGGATCTCCTCAAGCTGTTAAACTTCTGCAAAAAGAGGACTAGGCTCTGATACCAATTGTTAGGTCCCAGAGACAACTGAGAGGGGGGGTGAATCAGTTGTCCAATAAATTCAACGAAAATTAACTTAACTAAAACTTAATGCTTAATGTTGGTAAACCAAACTTTATGTCGATAGATAGTTTTATCAGTTAATTGTAGTATCGGTAAAGATTAATGCATGAAACAGAAAGACAATAACATCCACAAAACATAACACAAATATTTGTACGTGGAAACCCTGTAAGGGGAAAAACCATGGTGGGAAACCTTACCCACAATCAAATGATACGATTGCAGATAGTATGTGTGTACAATATGGATTCTGCACATGCAGAAAGGCTAGCTGCCTAGAGGTCACTGCTCAATCACAAAATGAGAGTCACACTGACTCCAATTGGATGGTTAAATCCAATGATAATGTACTGCATAAAATAACATCTTCATATGCTAGATTCAGTACCGGTTTAGTTTTGATTGCCTTCACAAAAGACCTTCCTTCAACCTTCAAATGATGTCTGCATGTATAGCTCTGCTTATTTTTGCATATACCTTATTACAAATCTTTTTCCAATTGCATATCAATCTCACAAATGAGATCTTACATTATACCATAACCTAAGACCAATTGAGTAGGTCGGCTCACTAAAAGTTATTACAATAAAATCAATTACATATAAATTGATATCTGATGCATGATGTCAGCTCAACGCATTTACAATAATAATAAATCATCTCCATAACGTGTCGTGCTGATCTAGAATAGATATGCCTGCTAGTGTATATCCTAGACCTATTTGCCAGTAACAGCAAATATGCAAACCCAAATAAACCAATAACCAAATCACCAAAACCAAGTGACCAAAATAATGTCTTCGACATAATCAAGTAGTCTCCAAGTCATTCCAAGTGCCGGTGAACAATATAATCTGCCGGTGAACCAAATACTGGTGACTGTGCATAAGTCTCTGACTTGCCAGTGAACATAACCAAAGATCTCCAAGTGCTGATAAGTGTTGACAAGTGATGATAGGTGTTGACATCAATGAAAACACCATATCAACATATCCAAAATATCAACAAGGACTAACATAAACTACAATGGGTTTGGGAAAAATTTTAATGTGACTGATTGTGTTGACATGACATATCCTCTAGTATCACGTGATCTGGAGGGAGATTGGACCTCGTGAACTCATGCTTCACTACAAGAAGCTCTCACCAATTGAGTTAGGCCCCCAACCTTGACTATGTAATGACATTGAATGTGACTTCAAAAAATTATTTTGTAAATAAAAAATACTAAATATTAGATAATAGATAATAGATAATAGATAATAGATAATAGATAATAGTGTTGGCATTTGCATAAAGATTGCATTAATGATATGTTATGTTGTCATTGATGTCATTTGACCTGGTAATGATATTGCTGATATTGTTGTTATTGTTGATATTGTTTTGTAACCAATAGGAAGAACTTTGTGAAGGTTATTGTGAACTGGTATGTAAGTTTGTGATTTGAATGAGTAAAATTGGAGTAAAAGGTTAAACCCTTTCTATGTTATGTAACCGGTAAACCCTACCAGTTGTTTTTGCTAAACCCTAACTGATTAAGGTTGTTGAAATAATTATGTTGGTTTATGATCTAATGGTGACACGTAAGGTCATTGTATGAAGACAAGTTCAGATTATTTTGACGTGTTTGATTATTTGTCTAGTGAAGGAGCAAAACGTATTGCATCTAATGCAAAATGCGTGATGAGTTACTGAGCTCGATGAAGCGGTAATCAAGGAGTGGTTGAGGTATTATTGATTGATGTGAAGAGATTTCTATGAAATCCAATGGTCATGCTTGTACCGACTTGTTTGTAATCTCAATGATGAGAAGATTAGATTTTTGTTATGTTACCAACCTAATTGATTTGTATTTAAGGTCGATGAAGTTGTTTTGTTTTAGTGTTGGCAAGAAATGACAAAAATCAGTTGAGTGTGTGGTTGCTAAACTAGAGAATGAGTATGTAGTTTGAGTAAAGGTAGATAGAAGCTTAAATGGATTTGATCAGGCAAATGTAGTGCTATTCCGATAGATCAAGAAACTCCTATTGTTTTCTAACAATTACAATAGAATTGAAATCCCCAAACTGGGTAAGCTCTAACAAGCTTGGTTACTTATTAAATCCTCTAACAAAGTGGTCCATTAGTTTGGATTCTAAAATCATCTACCGAGGTTACTCCTTATAGGGTATTTGCTTCTAACAAGGCATTTGTAGTCAATCCCTTAACTAGGTGATTCCTAACAGGATTAGTTCTTAACAAGACTTTTGTAAAATCTTTAATAGGCTTGGCTCCTAACAAGGTGAACTTCAGAAGAGTTCAAATATTTTCTTGTGAGTCTCATCTTACCGTGGTTTTTACCTATTTGTTTTTTCCATCTATAAATACTTGTGTCATGTGGTGAATGTTTTTGTGGTTAAGATCTTTTTGTTGATTTGATTAACTATTTCTGATAAGGCATGATAACCAAAAGCATTGAAATATGAAGTATAGACATAGGATGAAGCATTTGGATGTTTATAAGTTGAATGTTGTTTTCTGTTAAGTTGTTGTAACAGTTAACTGATTGATGTTGAGTATTCTTATGAGCATTGATCTTGACAGTGATATTTCATTGATAATTTTTCTTTGAGAGATTGAGTTTGAGTTTGGGAAGTTTGTACCAATTTTTGTAGTTACTGATTAAGCCCCCCTCTCAATAATCTATCAAATACTTATTTTTTCATAATACCATCAATTGGTATCAGAGCATGTCTCAGGTCCTCTAATATCTAAGCCTAATAGCTTGAGGAAAAGATCTGCTAGATCATGATGAAGAAGGAAGGTCTGAAGATCAACAGAGAAAACTATAGGATATTGAGCGATAAAATAAAAATTTACATCAAGAGTCTAGGAAGTCAGTATTGGGATCATGTAGAAACTAAGTATATTGCACCTACTGGAACTCTGATTGATGATTAGAAGAAAGAGGAGAAAGAAAATCATCAAGCACTAGAAGCTATTATTAGTTCCTTGTCTGATGCTGAATATGTAGATGTTCATTGTCTTGAAATTGCATATGAAGTATGGAAAAAACTTGAAGAGATTTATAGCGGTGATGAACATGTTAAGATTGCTAAAGAGGAGAGTCTAAGAGGAAAATTTGATGACATGAGGATGCTTGAAGGTGAGAATATCCAGCAGTATGGTCAGAAGATAAAAGAGATAGTCGGTGAAATTAAGAGTGTAGGAGGGAAAGTGGAAGATGCCACAATGATTAGTAAGGTACTGATAACCTTGCTACTGGTCTATGCTATTCAAGTTGTAGCTATTCAAGGGCTGAAGTCCATTGAAAAAACAAAGGTAACTCTTGACTCCATCATTGGCAAGCTTACTGCTTTTGAACTAAATGGTTATGATGGTAGTATACAAAAATCTAAGTCTACAATTAGAGCTTCTATTTCTAACCCATCTGTGAGAAAAAGTAGAGATACTAGTCATGGTTATGAATCTAGTTCCAACAGAGATGTTGATGATGAAGACAGTTTAGTGGAGCTTGAAGCGTTGTTGGCAAAGCGGTTTCTTAGAGGCATTGGTAAATACAAAGGTAAACTACCTTTAAAATATTTTGCATGCGACAAGATTGGTCACGTAGCGGCTAATTGTCCTAATGGTGAAAATGAACACAAGAGAGATAAATTCAAGAAGTAAAAGGGAAAAGGCAAGAGAGATTGTCTTAGTGCTATTGATAGTGGTATCACTGATGAAGAATCTGATGATGATACTAGTGAAGATATTGTGTTTGTAGCTATTAAGGAAGAGATAACAGACCATAAGTTATTAGTATCTAGGATGGATAACTCTGATGATTGGATCATTGATAGTGGTTGTTCACATCATATGACTTGTAGTACCCCTACCGTAATCTATTTCTAACCTTGGTTTAATCTGGATTAGTTTATTGTAATATTATGATTAGTGTCAGATGTTGGATTTAACGCATAGCTATTGATGTGGTTCTCACACTAGTTGTATGCAGGTTATTCAGTGTACCTATTTCGTGATTTTAGTATTGGACTAACGCTTTCATTAGATTTTATATATGTATGCATGTATGATCGTTGGTTGCAGGAGATTTCAGGTACGAAGTCGCATGAGTGCGAGGTTCGTCGTCACCTGGTTTTGCAGGTTTGAGCATACCTTTTAATCCTTAGAGTTGGATTAGGTGGTCGTAAGACCTTAGTCGGCCTTAGTCGTGCTCAAGTGAGCATTGCCAGTCGTCGTCGGTAATCCCTTCTTGCTTGGGTTTGCGAGTCGTCTGTTTGGTTGACCTTCTCGGTTTGTGTGCCTGGTGTGTTTGGATAAATTGGTTAATTGTCCTTAATAATTATTTGATTATTTATGCATTTGTGCATTGAAGATTAATGGATTAAATTGATTGAGAATTCGTTATGCGATTTTCGTTGTTAATGAATTGCTTATTTTATATTGGGAGTGAATTTGATTAAATGACTGATTTCGATTGTTAAATGCATTTTGTTTATGCTGTTGAAAGAGAAAGTCTGATATTTTATCGCAATAGATTAATTGTATTCTATTGGATTATTAAATTAGAAAGATTAAATTTGTTTAAATGAGAAATCGAATTTTGAATTGAAAAGGCAAGTTAATTTGTTGTGTTTGTGAGAAAGAATTAAATTTTGTGAATTATTTGTAAATAAAAATTTTAATTCCTAAAATGGAAATTTTGGGTCAACTCTCCCATATAACCCAAATTTGGGAAAAATTTGGGAGGATGGACAAATTTGGAGAAGATTTGGTTGGGAAGGGATTTTGGAGGATTTTTGGGATGGAGAAGGAAGGATTTGGGCAGCTGGAGATTGGGATTCTTCAGCCGATCTTGCTAGGATTGCGTGTTAAGGTAGGATCCAACTCTCTCAATTTTGGTTTTTGTTTGAAATGAAAACAGGGGTTTTATCTTGGTTTTAAATTCTCCTTCGAATGCCATGTTTATGGATCGATTTGGTGAATTACCAGCTTGGCTGGAAGTGATTTAGAAGTGCTGTTAATTCCTCATGTTTTTGGGCGTTTGAAACCCTTGGGCGTTGTATAGAATGAGAAAACCCAATATGAAAACGTGATTTCAATATCAGTTTGTTTAAACCGAATGTATAGTAAATCAAAATTTCATTCTAAATCTTTGGGATGGGCGTTTGTGTTTATTGATATCGAACTATGTTTTTTATATAGCAAATTTGTTAAAAGACCAAGCTGTGCATTTTTATCCTTTTAAATCGGACTGTGTGTTCCTTTTAAAAAATTTTAATCGTATTATGTTTTGGAGTTGGGCGTGTGTTTTGTTTATTGTTCGGACTGTGTTTTGGGGATGGGAGGCGGGGAGCAGAGCTCCACCCACTCCCTCCCCTCTCCCCCGCTCGCACCCCCCTTCGTTCCCCGCTCGCCCTCGGTCTTTCCCCTACGCTGGTGCTTCAACCTTGGCCGTGGTGGCCGCAGGGCACCGCGGGCCTGCGGGCACCGCAGGGCGCCGCCGCCTGGCCGCGTTGAGAGGCGCCGCCCGCATGGTATGGGACGATGCTAGGGTTAGGGCACGGCCCTTCCCAGCGTGCCTCCCACATAATTTAACATGCTTTTTTTTTTTGTTTTGTTTAAAACATAGTTTTATTTAAAATGCATTTTTAGTTGTTTCAAACATGGTTAAAAAAAAAAGGGGGTTATTTCAAGGTATTTTGTTTGGTATTAAAAAAAACATATGATGCTATTATCATTTTAATGAAGGGTTGTTTGTAATGTTAAGTTTAAAGAGTTCTTAATCTTGATTAAGGTAGCATAAGAATGATAGGCGATATCTTGATTTTGATTAATTCTATAGTGGAGATTGTAAGTTAATCATTAGTCAATCTCATTTCATGACTTATGCCCCTTTCCTGATTAAGCTCTAAAACTATAATATTGCAATTTTTATATCATTGATTGTATTCTGATCGATCTTGGATTACTAAATCTAGATCTTACCTTCTAGCTGTTTAGAGCACTTGGCTAACTGAAGTAGTATTGTTTAAAGATAATAGAGAATAATATATTATTGGAAGATCGTTGAAATACGATATTGTAGAGGTCGGTTTTAGACCAGTGTGCTAATGATGTTTTTTTGTTGGAGATTAAATGTCTTATTCAGTTGATTAATGGTTGTCTGAATTTTATTAATACGAATTGGTTAAAAACTCATTATGGCTTATATGTCTGTTTATGCATTGAATTTTAACGAGTTAGAAAACCAAGAATGACTTATCCCTTGATAAGGTAGATAACTGTAAGTTGTTTTAGATTTTGTAGAAAACTTGATTGTCGTTTAAATGATTAAATCAATTTGAGAAAATATTGTCTTTTCTGATTATTGCCTTGCGAGTTTAATTTCTGTATTCGCCTTTAATTATGAAATGGCAAGATTGCTTTGTTTAGTAGGACCCTGTCATATGGATTGACTTGGTGTACCTGTTTCAGTCTTCAAATTTTGAGTTGACTTTGGATTGTGATGTTGACTTAGTTGGTTATATCCTCTTTGTGTGAGTCGAATGATGATTCATGGTTGACCTTAGTTGTCAGGTCTCTAGATTGAGTACCGTCAGTAAGTGTTCATCTTTGAGTCATGTTTGACCTGATGATTGTATCTCCTTGAACTCCGTTCGTCTTACCATGTGTATTCCGTGGTTTGAGTTCATCTGAGTTAGTCTAGTGTCGTATGGGAAAGTGGCTTTCGATTGGGGGCCGCGCCCAAAGTGGCTGCTGGGTAACCCATCGAAAGTGAGTCTAATAAGTGATAACCTAAGTAGAATAGAAAATAATTTATAAATAAGATAATGTGCCTCACACATGGGACGGGTGCTAGCATAGACTCGACATGCTATGAGAAGGCCTGAAATGGCAAACCATCTTCCTTGTCATCACGAGAGGATGTGTGGGTCCACATGAGGCTTGGATGGGCCGGAAGTTCGGATTAGGTTGCCAGGGTTACCAGTGTATGGGCCGGGACCTATGAAGACTTGCCATGGTATCCATACCAGGTTGTGTGATGACACTTGTCCCTACGTTCGCTAGTGTGTTGTCGTTTTGTCCTGCTTTGAGTACCTTTGAGAGTCGTCGTTTTTGTCTCTGCCCTTGTGAGTGTCGGTTTCAAGTTAGACCTTGGGTGGTGATGGCTCAGTTTTATGGATGTTCTCATGGACTCTTATGTTATTAGCTTTGATTATGTTCAGCTGGATCCTGTTCTTTGTAAGGATCGTTTATGTATTATTGACCGTTGTGGTCGTTGTATATTGCTTATGTATCGCCTTGATGGCTGGATTGTATAGTGTAACCTCTTGTACTCTTAACTTTATTATCTATCAGAGGGGGTCTTGCAGTTGCGCAGACCCGGAGATGTAGCCCTTTAGGGGTGAACTCCGAGATCATTATGGTGTTTTGTGGTGTATTCTCTTATGTTTCCTTTATTCAGCTTTATCATGTATGATTATCTTATGTTTGAATGGTTAAGTGGATAATTGGAATTAACTTTAAATGTTTATATTCAGTTCTATCTTGAATGCCATGTGGATCAAATGCATAATTGGTTGAGATGCGATTTATCGTAATGCATGTGTGAAATCGTCATTTTAACGCAATAAGTGGGTATATGAATGAATGTAACTTAGAGTAACGAATCTTACTCAGTTGTTGTTAGGAATTTAAATATGCTTGGAAAGATCTCTTATGCTTTGATGAAATCCTAGTGTATTAGAATGTTATATGTATGGTTTGTAATTTTAAATGAAAAGATTGAATGAAGTTTATGAATGGATCTTAAATGGATGAATCTTGCTTGTGATTTATATTTCCATCTTTGAAAGAAATTATCCTGATTGTGAATTATCTCGTTATTAAGATATTCAGCTTTTGGATTAATTGTGTGAGTAAAGTGTATTGTAAAAATTTAAGTAATCTCGTTGGGAAACTCTTTAGGAGTTAGTTGAAGTCTTCCGCTATGCAATCTGAATCCTTGTTATCTTGTTGCATCTTATGTGTTGTAACTTTTAAAAAAAAAATTTGCACTCTATTCTTGTTATTTTAGCTCATCCCTTCGGGGTTTCCTGGCGGGGCATTACATGACTCGTGATCAGAAAAAATTTCTTTCCTTGAAAGAATTTGATGGTGGTGTTGTTAGATTTGGCAATGACTCACCCTACATGGTTAAAGGTAAAGGAGTTATTTCTCTTAATGGGAAGAGCAGTACATATGATGTCTACTGGGTTGAAGGTCTAAAGCACAATCTTTTGAGTGTGGCACAACTTAATGACAAAGGATACCCACTGGAGTTTAAAAATGGTATGTGCAAAATCTTTGACAAAAAAGGTGAATTGATTGTATTTGGGAAACAAACTAAAAGTAACCTGTTTCATCTTAATTCTAAAGTTAGCAATTGTTTTATTGCAAAAATAGATGATGGTTGGCTTTGGCATAGGATATTTTGTCATATAAACTTTGATAACATTGTTAAAGTGAGTAAGTCCAAGACAGTGAGAGGTTTGCCTCAATTAGACAAACTGGTTAATGCTCTTTGCAAAGAATGTCAGTTAGGAAAGATGACATCTTCAACTTTCAAAAGAAAATCCTTCTCAATAGAGAACTTGTTAGATTTGGTTCATACAAATCTTTGTGGACCAATAAGAACAAAAAGCATTCAAGGTGACGGATATTTTATGATTCTCACTGATAATTTCTGAAGGATGATGTGGGTTACATTCTTGAAAGATAAGACTGAAGCTTTTGGTAAGTTCAAGGCATTTAGGGCCTTAGCTAAGAAAGAGAGAGGTAAGAAGATAAAATGACTAAGGATTGATCAAGGAGGTGAATTTACTTCTAAGGAATTCACTAAGTACTATGAAGAGAATAGTATCAAACAATAACTTTCTGCACCAAGGACAACACAATAGAATGGTATTGCAGAAAGGAACAACCAGTCAGTTGTTGAAGCTGCTAGGATGATGTTGATACAAGGAGTTGTAGAGAAAACCTTTTGGAGAGAAGCTGTCAGCACAACTATCTATACAATAAACTGGGTTTTGGTAAAGAGAGGTAAGGGAAAGACTCCTTATGAATATTGGTATGGGAGATCACCTGATGTTAGCTATTTTAAGATATTTGGATGCAAATGTTTTAGTAAGAGAGGTGATTACATTAGCAAATTTGAGGCTAAGACTGATGAAGGCATACTTCTTATCTATTCCACCAAGAGTAAGGCCTACAAATATTTTAACAATCAAACACAAAGAATTGTTGAGAGTGTTGGTGTTTGAGTGGATGAATTTCCTGAAGTCTCAGAAGGAACCAGTTCAGAGAAGAAGGATGAAGATCCTTGCATTTTGTTTTTGGAACCAAAAATTGTGAAATCTAAAACCGGTAAAGCAAATTTTGATGCAACAGTTCAATCAGAATAGATAAATTTAGAAGAAGATGATGACAACGGAGAAGATAAACCTAAAGATAAAGATCATGTTATTCCTAGATATGTGAGACTGAATCACAATCCTGAGAAGATTATTAGAGATAAGGATGCTGAAGTATTGACCAGAAGAAGAATCAGAGAGAATTCTTGCATGATCTCTACCATTGAACCAAGAACTACTAAGGAGCCATTTGGTGATGATCATTGGGTTAAAGCTATGGAGGAGGAATTGGATCAAATTCAAAAGAACAACACTTGGACCCTAGTACCCTGACTGGTAAATAAGAACGTTATAGGTACTAAATAGGTATATAGAAACAAGTTGAATGAATATGGTGTTGTAGTTCTCAACAAGGCAAGATTAGTCTGCAAGGGTTATGCTCAAGAAGAAGGAGAAAATTATGGTAAAACTTTTGCACTAGTAGCAAGACTTGAAGGTGTCAGAAATTTACTTGCATTTGCAGCCCATAAAAAGTTCAAAGTATATCAAATGGATGTTAAGTCTGCATTTTTGAATGGGATATTGGAAGAAGAGGTATACATAGAGTAGCTAGATGGTTATGCATTGACTGGTGAGAAAGACATGGTATGTAGATTGCATAAGGCTTTATATGGATTAAAGTAGGCACCCAAAGCATAGTATGAAAGGCTTCATACACATCTAATGAAGATAGGCTTTTTGAGAACCAGTGATGATAGTAACATATATCTCAAGTCTGAAGGAGATGAAATATTGGTCAGTGAAGTATTTGTTGATGATATTATATTTGGAGGTAATGATTGCTAGGAATCCCACAGATACGGATAGGGGGGGGGGGGGTGAATCAGTATCTAACCGATATATATAATTTCTTAACTTAAAACCTGCAAAACATAATATAACAGTGTACCGGTACGCAAGAAGTAATGCAATAAATAGAATCAAGAACATCCACATGAAAAGCACACCATAACACAAGATTTTAATGAGGAAACCTCAGTGGGATTTGTGACCAACAATATTCACTCACTGGCCAATAAGAGAATATTACTTACAATAGGGGCCTGCACATGCAGGAAGGCCAACTGCCTAGAGCTCACTGACTTACAATGAGGATTATACAAATCCAATATCTTGTACTGCTTTACAATAGCATCTTCAATGCCAGATTCAGTACTAGTTCCTGCTCTGTTCTTTACATATACCCCTTAACCTATATTTCACATAATAGGTCTACCTAATATTTTCCTTAATGCTTCCTTCTCATATATAAAATGTCTACAATGATCTCTTTTATATATAAGAGTCATTTTACAATTTGCCAAGTCGGCTTACAAAGTCTTACAATAATAAAAAAAATATAATATGACAAAATCCTATCGGCCTCTGTGCCGGTATACTTCCTTTCTTCTGTGTTGGTGTCGGTGTCCTGAGGGCCAGTGTAGAGTGTGATCTACTGATGCCGGTATAATGCCTTTGCCGATGCCATATGATTGCAAGGTTTCCATCAATGACAAAACCTTCAATCACATACAATGTCTCATTGGAGTGTGCATATGCCAACAATCTCCCCCTTTGGCATTGATGGCAACACTCATGAGAAATTTCAAAAGATGTATCAAAAAATGTGAAGTCCAAAAATTGTTACCTAAAATGTGTGAGCTCCCCCTCAACATATGATTCTTGTGATTTGAATTTTCTCATCCCACAACTCCCCCTTTGGCATCAATGACAAAGGTTGTCAAGATGTCAGTAGCATTTGTAGTTTCAACCTTGTAACTAGGTGGTTACAATTTGAAAAAGTTCTCCCAAAATCAAGTTTATACTATCCATAAACTTTTTGCTATCCTTTATTGCTGTCTCTATTCTCTTCACTGTACCGGTGAGATGCTGCAAATGCTCTGTCAGTGTTTTCTTTCCTTGTATTAGTGCCTCAGATACTTCCTTCCGTAGAGATGCTAGATAGTCCAATCTTGGACTTCGTTTTGATCTCAAATTCTTTGCCTTATTTACTATTCTTTCTTTCTCTCTTTCCAATTTAAGTAGTTCTTCCTCAAAATTTGTTATCTTTGTTAGGTCTTGGAGACAACTGAGAGGGGGGGTGAATTAGTTGTCTAATAAATTCAAACCAAAAACCAATTAACCAACTTAATGCTTAATACCGGTAAACTAGTTAAGTATGCCAGTAGACAGTGTTAATAGTAAATTGCTATACCGGTAAGGATTAATGCATGAAACATAAACATAAAGTCATCCACAACACATAACACCAATATTTGTACGTGGAAACCTTGTAAGGAGAAAAACCATGGTGGGAAACCTTACCCACAATCAGATGATACTACTACAGATAGTAAGTGTACATAAATGGGGTCTACACATGCAAAAAGGCCAACAACCTAGAGCTCACTGCTCAATCACAAAATGGGAGTCACGCTGACTACAGTTGGATGGTTAAATCCAATAAGAATGTACTGCACAAAATAGCATCTTCATATGCTAGATTCAGTACCGGTGTAATGTTGATATGCTTCTACAAAAAACCTAACTTCACCTTCAAATGATGTCTTTGTGTGTTCCTTTGCTTAATCTTGCATATACCTTCACATAATTCTTTTTCGCATTCCACACTTGATCTTACAAATAAGATCTTACATTTATACCATACCCTAAGACCAATTTTAGTAGGTTGGCTCTACAAGATATTACAATAAAAATATTTTACATACAATATAATATCTGATGCAATAACCGATTGAACATGTCGGCTTAATTCCTTTACAACACTTATAAATCATCTCCATAGTGTGCCATGCTGATCTGGAAAAGATAAACCTGCCGGTGTAACCCTAGATAACCTAGACCTATTTGCTGGTAAAAGCAAATATGCAAATATGAATATACCAATGATTAATTCTTCAAAACAAAGTGTCCATTCGATGTCTTCGACATTACCAAGTGTCTTCCATATCATTCCAGGTGCCGGTGAATAATATATCCTACCAGTGAACCATATACCAGTAACTGTTGCACTATTTACTTGCTTGCTGGTGAATGTTGCTAGATCTCCAAAGTGTTTGCTATCAGTAGGTGTTGACATCAATGAGAAAACCATACCAAAATACCAACAATCTTCTCTTCAAAAACTGATAGTGTATCCGGTGAGTTAACAAAATTATCTGCAAGTTTATTGATCTCATCTTGTACCTTGCTCATCTTCTTGTCTATATCTACAGTGAAAAAGTTTGTTTTACAGGTATCTTTGTACAGAGTTTTGTACTCTTTCAAAAAATTACATAATTCCGATAGAAGTGTGTCAAAGTCTCTGTTACACTTCTTTATTTGCTCATCAAAGAATTTCTGTTTTTCAATTTCTATTTTATCCTTTAATAAATCTTCCATTATTTTCTCAATGTTTTCTGTTATATATTTACATAGTGTATCAAGTTGTCCTAAAGAATATTTATTGTTTATATTATAGTTAGGAGCAATTACCTTCAAAATTGGTATGGTATCATCAATTGCCTTGTAAGCTTGTGAGCTGCAGTCGGTTATTTTCTTGCTTGAATCTAATAGTACCTCAGTTACATCAGTTGATTTGTATCTTGATGATGAGCCAACAATATAAGTACTGGTGGAAGTAACCAAGCTTGTATTGACCTCTGGTAGGTCTGTTTGTGTCTGCATTTCTTTAAGCAATGGTTTTTCTACTTCACTAGTTGTCGGTGGCACTATTTCCTTATGTACTTGTTCTTGTTATTGTTGTTGTTGTTGTTGTTGTTGCTGTTCTGGAGCCTTTTGCTTTGTTTGTTTCTCTGTATGTTGCATTGTCTTGGTCTGTGTCTGAGTCTCTATCTTTTTCTCTTTATCTTCTGCCAGTTTCTCTTGTGTGTTATTAGTTTCCTCAGCTACCGGAGGTTCACTAGCCATATCAGTCTTATCAGTTGTATCTTTGTCTACCACTATGTTGCTCTTTTGAGTATCAACATCCACAGTATATAAGACTTCAGGATTGGGATTATTATCCTCTACATCCATACTCTTAGCTTTCAGTTGATCTTTTATAGCTGTTATTTTTATTGGTGGAGTAATCAAAGGAGGTGGGGGTAAGTTGTCTCTAACCTTGATACTAGGTGGTCCACCAACTTTACCTTTACCCTTGTCTCTATCTTTCTAATAAACTTTTATGGGTTTGGGGTTCCTGTACTCTTCTTGTTTTTCTTTTTCAACTAGGAATATATCCCATCCATTTTCTGTCTCCTTAGTCACCTCATTAATTCTTCCAACCATTAAAGCAACGTGCCGGTGTGCAGTAGAAAATACTTTCCGGTTGGCTTGAGCAGTTAAGTCATCAATTTCTTTGGGTGAGTTTACCGGATATACAACAAGTAGTTTTTCAATTTTTATTTTCTTGTCCAGTTCTATTACTGCTTGTCTTCTTGCTTCTAGTCTTTTAAATAATTCATTTGGAATTTCATTGACTACTTCCATCAAAAACTTCTTATACATATCCATATGTAATATGACACTATTTTTAACTTGTTCTTTTTCATCAGCTGTTAAGGTGTCACATACTTTCTCTATGTTCTTCAATTTACCTTCCTCTGTAATTTCATTCAGCAGTATATCAAGAGGGGCCGAGTCTTTGTTTGTCCTCTTCTTCTTTTTGGGTGTCAGTTTCTTCTTCTTTGGTGTAGCCTTTCTTACCGAAGATCTCACTGCTTGTTGTTTTTGTCTTGTCCTCCTGGGTGAGGGTGTGATTGCCTATGAGGGATCTCTTTTTCTTACAACTCTTTTGAAAGTTACAGGCATGTCACTCCTCGAAGAAGTACCTACCGGTGATAGGTGAGTTTCAGGTTGTGGAGTTGATAACTCATGATGGCTTTTGCTTGTCTGGAACCTTTCCTTACAATTGCCTCAACCTTTTTCACTCTTTTCTTTCACTGTATTTGGCTTTCAATAGTTTCTGCACTACCAAATATTTCTTCCTTAGGTTATTTGGGGGCTTCTAGAAGTGCTTTAGCATATGTTTCATAACCCATCTTAGTTACCCAAACTATCCTAGGGATGACTGCTTCCATCCAGAATTCATCCTTCTTGATTACAAAGCATATTTCATCTTTGTATTTGTCAACAATCTTTTGTGATAACCTAATTATTTTCTTCATTTTGGCCTTTAATGCTTGAAAGAAGTCATGAATATTGTTTTCCTTGTCTTCTCCCATGTTATTGAATAGTTCTGTTAATTGTTTGCCTACCGGTATATCATATCCAAGTTCTTTGTAACCTATACTGGGAACCTGTTTTGTTATATGTAGCATTAGACATACTAACAGATTTCAAAACCTAGAAGTTCCTTTCTTGTCCTTCTTGATCTTTCCAAGGTTGTCAATTAGTTCATCCTTTAACCACTCACATATATAAATTTTTACATTATTTGTGACCATATCATAAGCACTCTTAATGCATAAACTTGAAATTGAATTGAGTCTATTTGCATGAGTAGCTTTATACCCTAATATCATGCTGATGAATCTCACATTAATGTTTGTTACATCATTAACTCTTAGGGACCTCTTGTTGAATGTTGCACTAGTTAGGTTTGTAACTAGGTGATTGGATACCTTCTTGGTTTGATCAGGCCTTTTACCAGTGGTCAGTAACCCTGTGACAACTTTCACAACTTCCTTAGTGATTTTGTGGACTGCATCTAACTAGAAAAATTCACCATGTACCCTACTTAAGACTATCCTAACCACATCCTTGGGGAATTCAGGAATGCTAAGGATCTCTGTAAATCCTAGGGTCTCAATGATCTTGTGTTCATCTTTTACATTGCCAGTTTTATCACATATCATAGTTTTAAACATGGTTTTAATCTCTTTATCTCCTAGTTCCTCATTGTTGCAGTGGATGTATATTTTGGGGTCTTCAGCATAAACAACTCCCTTAGGAATTTGAGAAAAAGCACCTAAGGTATCATCTTTCTTTACTATCTTGGGAACTAACTAAAATACGGGCCTAGGTCTTTTTATCACTTCAACAATAGTAGGGTTTGCTATATATTCAATTGTAGAGGTGGATGCCATGATTAAATACCTTTTACTACCTTTAGGATGGATATTGCTTAGAGTGTTCTTGCTTCTTGCTCGAAATGCCTTAGCTCAAAATCTTCGCGCTCTTCAAAAATTTGAAATCTCGGTGAAATGAAATAAGGCCAAAACCTTAATTTTATAGTGTCTTTTCACCATCTACCACATTAATTGCATACCGGTTAAGTATTCACTTAACATTGTTTTCTGGTAATAAGTAATTTCCAACTTCTTATCTCTAATCGAGGGAATAATAGCACATGTGTCATTAGATTGCCAAACCCTCAAGGAAACTTTCTTCAATTAGATGAAGAACTTCCTGCCAGTGGAGCACTGCTCTGTCCTACCAGTGAGGCATCACTCTATCCTGTCGGTGAAGCATTGGTTTGTTCTACCAGTGGAGGAGTATTCCCAATATTTAGATCAACTTTTCTAATCCATTATTTTGAGAATTCTTTCTTAACCTCTTCAACTTTTTCTTTACCTTTCAAGTTAGAACTTTTGTTGTCTACCGGTGTTCCTTTGCTTCTACAGAATTTAGCAATATGCCCAATCTTGTTACATGCATAACAAGTTACATTATTCTTCTAAATAGCTTTCCCATAACCTATGTTAGTTTGTGTTCTGCATTGATTAGATAAATGTCCAAATCTTCCACAAACATAACATCTCACATTCATCCTACAGTTTTCAGAGTTGTGACCTACTTTGTTGCATTTAGAACATTGACCAGTGGGTGTGTTGATATTCTGATAATCTCTAGATCTACATTCATTTGCTCTATGACCATACTTATTACAATTAAAGCATTTTCCATTGAATTTATAAGCATTAGGTTGTCCTACCAGTTTATTGTGATCTTGAGTATTTGTAGTACCAAAGCTTTCACCAACTTAAAAGCCAATTCCAGAAGTGTCACCTTTAGGTTTTTGATTCTTCAGCAAGGTGCCAAGTTCCTTTGAGCTTTTCTTGAATTTGTCTTTGTGTTGATTTGCAGTTTCTAGTTCTCTTTCTAAGTCTTCTTTTTGTCTCATCAGTTCATTTGAGTCATTTTGAGTATGCATCAGATCTGTCTCCAACATGTCATTTTCATAGCTAAGTCTTGTGTTCTCATTTGTTGCATCACTTAGTCTTTTGGTCAATTCTTCTTCATTCTTCTTCCTATCCTCAATTTCTTTGCAAAATCTCATAGTCATATCCTACATCTCATTCTTTGTTGTCATGTTCTCTTGTTTCAACTTGCTTATCATATCATTAAGTGATTCCTTTTCATCATTCTCATTTTGCAATTTTTCACAAAGTTCTCTTCTCTTATTTCTTGCAACAGTAAAATTTTCTTGAAGTGCCTGAATGATATCCTAAGCTGCCCTTAAATCATCTTCTAGTTTGATATTTTTTAATTTCTCTGCATCGTAGTCTGTAAGAGCTCCTTCAAGTTGCTTCATCAGATTTTCCATCTTTATCGGTGTCAAGATCTTCCTCAAGTTGTTGGGTTTCTGAAAATAGAGGACTAGGCTCTGATACTGGTATATAGAATTTCTTAACTTAAAACCTATAGAACATAATATAATAGTGTACAGAATCAAGAACATCCACATGAAAAGCACACCATAACACAAGATTTTAATGAGGAAACCCAGTGTGGGAAAAACCTTGGTGGGATTTGTGACCCACAATATTCACTCACTAGCCAATAAGAGAATATTACTTACAATAGGGGCCTGCACATGCAGGAAGGCCAACTGCCTAGAGCTCACTGCTCAATGGGAAGTCTCACTGACTTACAATGAGGATTATACAAATCCAATATCTTGTACTAATTTACAATAGCATCTTCAATGCCAAATTCAGTACCGGTTCCTGCTCTGTTCTTTACATATACCCCTTAACCTATATTTCACATAATAGGTCTACCTAATATTTTCCTTAATGCTTCCTTCTCATATATCAAATGTCTACAATGATCTCTTTTATATATAAGAGTCATTTAACAATTTTCCAAGTTGGCTTACAAAGTTTTACAATAATAAATAAAATATAATATGATAAAATCCTATCAGCCTCTGTGTCAGTATACTTCCTTTCTTCTATGCCGGTGCCGGTGTCCTGAGTGCCGGTGCCATAGGATTGCAAGGTTGCCATCAATGAAAAAACCTTCAATCACATACAATGTCTCATTGGAGTGTGCATATGCCAACAATGATGTCATGAGCAACAGTTTTGCAGATGAAATAAAAAATGAGTTTGAAATGTCTTTAGTAGGGGAAATAATTTTATTCATAGGCTTACAGATACAACAAATGAAGAATGATATTTTCATTACACAGTCTAAGTATGTAAAAGAGGTTTTGAAGAATTTTGGCATGAGTGATTGTAAACCAATTAGGACACCAATGGTTAGAGGTTGTAAGTTGTCTAAGGAAGATGAATCTAAGTCTGTTGATGAGAAGGAATACAGGTCAATGATTGGCAAGTTACACTATGTTGTTCATAGTAGACCATAGATAGCCCATGCGATTGGCATAGTTGCTAGATTCCAGAAGAATCCTAAGGAAACACACCTAATAGAAACAAAAAGAATATTTAGATACCTAAAAGGTACTATTGACTATGGATTATGGTATCCATATGGATAATACTTTGATTTGAAGGCATACACAAATGCTGATTGGGCCATAAATGTTGATGATCATAAAAGCACAACCGGTGGAGCATTTTTTCTTGGTGGAAGGGTTGTTTCATGGAGTGGAAAAAAGCAAAGTTGTACTTCACAATCTACTACTGAAGCTAAGTATGTTGCAGCTTATATGAATTGCACACAGGCTATTTGGATGAGACACATTTTGGAAGGTTTTAAGATGAAGATTTTAGAACCTATATAGATTTTATGTGATAACACAAGTACCATTAATATTTCTAAGAATCATGTTTTGCATGCACGAACCAAGCACATTGAATTGAAGTATCATTTCTTGAGGGAAAAAGTTCAGAGTAAAGATGTTATCTTAGTGCATGTTTCTACCAAGGAGTAGCTTGCAGATATTTTTACCAAACCCCTACCTAAGACTACTTTTGAGTATCTTAGAAGTCAATTGGGGGTTGTCCCTCTTCATGAAGTTAATTGAATATGATGTTGACTACATCAGTCCCTGAATCACTTGCAAAATTTTACAAGGGTTGATGTAGAAGTGGATGTATTCCATAGGGGGAGCATCAAGTTGCAATGTGTTGTTGATGTGTAGTGTAAATTTTGCATTACATGTTTTACTTTCAATTTGGAATTGTTGTCAAATGGGGAGAAGAATTATGTGATTATGTGAAGGAAAACCAGTGATAGAATGAAGATAGAGAGAGCATGTGAATACTTGGTAATGTAACTAAGATTCCTATTCACAATCACAACATCAAGCAATGGTGTTGATATTTTGTATTGCTATCAATGCTGAAGGGGGAGATTGTTGCCATTTGTATAAATATTGCATTAATGATATGCTATGTTGTCATTGAAGTCAATTGGACCAGTAATGGTATTTCTGATATTGTTGTTATTGTTGATATTGTCTTGTAACCGGTAGGAAGAGCTTTGTGAAGGTTATTGTGAACCGGTATGTAAGTTTGTGAGTTGAATCAGTAAAATTAGAGTAAGAGGTTAAACCCTTTCTATGTTATATAACCGGTAAACCCTACTAGTTATTTTTGCTAAACCCTAACCGATTAAGGTTGTTGAATTGATTATGTTGGTTTATGATTTGATGGCGACATGCTTTGTATGAAGATAGGTTTAGATTGTTTTGCAACGTTTGATTGTTTATCTAGGGAAGGAGAAAAATGTATTGCATCTAATGCAAAACACGTGATGAGTTACTGAGCTCGATGAAGCGGTAATCAAGGAGTAGTTGAGGTTTTCTTGATTGATGTGAAGAGATTGCTATGAAATCCAATGGTCATGCTTGTACCGAATTGTTTGTAATCTCAATGATGAGAAGATTAGATTTTTGTTATGTTACCAACCTAATTGATTTGTATTTAAGGTCGATGAAGTTGTTTTATTTTAGTGTTGGCAAGAATTGACATAAATTAGTTGAGTGTGTGGTTGCCGAAATAGAGAATGAGTCTGTAGTTTGAGTAAAGGTAGATAGAATCTTAAATGGATCTGATCAAGCAAATGTAGTGCTATTCAGATAGATCAAGAAACTCCTATTGTTTTCTAACAATTACAGCAGAATTAAAATCCCCTAACCAGTTAAGCTCTAACAAGCTTGGTTACTTATTAAATCCTCTAACAAGGTGGTCCATTAGTTTGGATTCTAAAATCCTCTACTAAGGTTACTCCTTACATGGTATTTTCTTCTATCAAGGTAGTTGTAGTCAATCCCTTAATTGGGTGATTGCTAATTGGATTAGTTCTTAACAGGACTTTTGTAAAAGCTTTTACAGGCTTGGCTCCTAATAAGGCGAACTTTAGAAGAGTTCAAATATTTTCTTGTGAGTCTCATCTCATCGTGGTTTTTACATCTTTGGGTTTTCCACATATAAATACTCGTGTCATTTGGGGAATTCTTTTGTGGTTATTATCTTATTGTTTATTTGATTAACTATTTCTGATAAGGCATGATAACCAGAAGCATTGAGAAATGAAGTATTGACATATGATGAAGCATTTGGATGTTTTCAAGTTGAATGTTGTTTAGTGTTAAGTTGTTGTAATAGTTAACCATTTGATGTTGAGTATTCTTATGAGTATTGATCTTGACAGTGATATTTCATTAATAATTTTACTTTCAGAGATTGAGTTTGATTTTGGGAAGTTTGTATCAATTTTTCTAGTTACTGATTCACCCCCCCCTCTCAATAATCTACTGGATACTTATTCTTTCATCATACCATCAAATAGATAATAAATAGTAGATATTATATAATAGATAATAGATAATAGATAATAGATAATAGATAATAGATAATAGATAATAGATAATAGATAATAAATGATAAATAATAAATAATCAACTTGTTTTAAATAAATATTTTTGAGTAAAATTAATTAGTTAATTATAAAATCAAATAATTTAGATCACCTAAACATATTTAAATATACTTTGATTGTATATTCTTTCATCTTTCTTGGAGGGAGAGAAAAAATGAAAAATATTATTTGATTGTAATAAATAAAAAACATTTGGCTTGAATATAAATTGAAAGAGAATTTTCTAAGGATATTTGTGAAGATAGTACACTTTCAAGAATCACAAGAATTATGTGAATGAGAAGGCATTAAGTAAGATAAACAAGACTTTGCATGTTGCAATACTTAACAAAACATGAACACTTAGTGAGCCATGCCACCAAGAGAAAAAGTCACAAAACACTCCAATTTATGGTGCACTTGAAGTAGTCTTGTTTCTTATTAGATGAGATACCTATAGTCCAAGACCGATTAATAGGGCCTATTTTGATTCCATGTTCATTCTTTAAAGAGTGAGTGACACTTATTATATTTTGAATTAAAATATTTGATTTATGTGTATTGTTCTTCAAAAGGAAGATGTGTTACTTACAATATAAAATCATTATATATAAATCTTACATTATTGTAATGGTAACAAGTGGATGCCTTGCACTTTCCTTCATTTTAGGCTCAATTTCAATTGGTATACAATAAAAATATATAGTATGTGATTTATACTAATAGTTCCAAGGCATAAAACCTAAATATTGATTCTATTTGTACTCAATTTTATCCTTTTTTCACTAACTTTTTGTTCCACAATTTGTACAAGTGACTTAGTTCAATTCTATTATTTATCAAATTGAACCCCAAAATACTAGTTTATAAATTTAAATTTAGAGTCAAATTTATGTTTTCAATTAGTTATTGCTTCCTAATTCAAAAAGTAAAATATTTTACTTACCACCTTTGGAGTTATATTTAGCGACTAACCCTGTTTCATTTTAAAATAATCTTGTACTTAGATATCATTGACTAACTTAGACACATACTTGCATTAGAAGTCAAGGAGCATTAAAACAAGGAATTCATTATTACATCATCTAGGACATCTCTACTTTCTAATTGTCTTTAATAATTTCTAAAATTCATTGATGCAATATCATAGGTTTTTGAACAAGGAGAATAATATCATAGGTTTATCATTAGAGAAATCTTAAATACACACAAGCAAGTGTTTACATAAAAGAAGATCTATATATCAAGACAATCTAAGAGAAAACAAAAAATTTATAGATCAAAAATCTACATAGGTATATTAGATGTCTAGATGTCTAGTTAAGATTCATAGTTACATGATTGATTAAAATTATGAAAATGATTCATAATAAAAAACATTGCATTTTGAAAGACCCAGATATTTGTATGGTTATTCCTAGTTTTCTTGCATATAAATTAATGATATACAATCATCTATTAATATATCTACATAGTATTTCTAGCTAAGTACCTTTGTTTTATTTATTTAATTTCTATATTTATTTATGTGCTTTACTCTAGATATTTATTGACATGACCTATTTTTATTCCTTGATAATAATTTGATTCTAATATTTTATATAAATAGATTTTATTATACATTTCATTTTGATGAAGCCTTGCACTCCTATCCCTCTTTTAAGAATTTATCTTTTATTCTTTATTGTCAATTTCTTTGTTATAGGCTAAGTATATTATTAATATTCATATTTAGGTATACCCTTAATTATCATTCTAAGATTTGTTTATGCAAAGAGCTAGCTAAAACTATAATTTACTTTTGAAGAAGTATTTAGCTTAAATTTCATACGACTTCTTATTTTGAAGATGTATTTATGTAAATAAATCAAACATTTTTCTAACTAGAAAATTAATTTTTCTTGCTAATAAACATCATTACTGATAATTCTATGATTTGTTTAAACATACAATAAAATACAATAGAACCAATATAAATATAAATATAAATAGGAAAATCTAAAACTACTCTCAATAGATATAAAAACATCACCACAAAAACCTAAATCCAAATAGAAATTTTTAATATTGATTGACTATAGTCAGTTACTTGAAAAATGTCCCCATCATGAGGCAAAACAATATCATGTGCTGAAGAATACAAATAAAAAATTTCCAGGACATCTCTGCAGTATGTACACTCGGAGAAAACGATTCCATGCTTTGAATTCCATTCTATTCTCCTTTATCAAATATACTTTCACCATGGAACCATTAACCATTTTTTAAACCTCACATGTGACTATACATCTAGAGTGGGCATTGGGTATGCAACCTTGCCTCATCTACTACTTACATGTGACTGTACATCTAGAGTGGGCATTGGGTACGCAACCTTGCCTCTTCTACTACTTACACTGCTGTAAGTATTGAAAAGGACTTTGAAAACATCAAAGAGGGGAACAAGTTTTATTTGAACCTCTCACCATTATTCAAGTACATCTAGAGTGGGCATTGGGTATGCAACCTTGCCTCATCTACTACTTACATGTGACTATACATCTAGAGTGGGGATTGGGTATGCAACCTTGCCTCATCTACTACTTACACTACTATAAGTATTGAAAAGGACTTTGAGAACATCAAAGAGGGGAACAAGTTTTCTTTGAACCTCTCACCATTATTCAAATCATTGTCCATAATTAACTTGAGGTGATGGTCATATTCATAAAAGAAGAAAACTTAAAATATTTAATCAATTTTCTAAACATTATAATAAAAAGGAGAATAGAGAAAGTGATACTTCAAATCAAATCTTTGTTAAAAAATCTAAATGAGTTATAAGATAATCAATTTTAATGGATGTAATATTAAATGGTAAAATGGTCAAACACATTTTATTAGATCTAGTAGCAAACGTCAATACTATGCCTAATTTAGAAAGCATTTTCCAAACTATACTTACATGAGACGACAATATATGATATTGTTAAATATAAAACAAAATTTTTCTATGCCTCATAGGAAATTGGAAGAATGTACATTTAGATTTTATTCAATCATCAAATAAAGGTTGAATTTGGAGCTATAGATATGTATAAAAGATCCCAAGAAGCATTTAACATCATATTAGATATTAAATCTTTTTAAAGGGATAGCTATGCATTTTAATGTTTCATCATTATTGAGAAAAATAATTACTATCTATCCCTTTGTAGGTGGATTCCCACTAGTATTGACAACTTTCCAATTGTGCTTAATTGAGGCTTCCATATCCTTATATGATATTTTTTATACATTTCTTCAAGGTTTATTTTAATCTTCTTTCTTCTTCAATGTTTAGCTTTAAAGTCATTTGAATTTAAAAAAAAAATCTCTTAACATCTTATTGTCTCCATTTCCTAAGGGTGTTTTTGATTTGTAATTTTATTTTGATCTTTTATTCATTTCTAGTGGATCCACTCTATATATCAACCTGAAAGTTCATAATATTTCTTTAGTAGTCACATATTTCCAATCCACTCTATATATCAACCTGAAAGTTCATAATATTTCTCATGGGTTAGGTCATAGTATATGTTAGTACATATCTCATTTAGTACAATTATTAAACTATTAATAATCATTTCCTTGTTAGTACTATTTAATGTAAAATTATTTCTTTATTTCTATAGTTTTCTTCTTATACATGCCACAAACCAAAGTATTGGAAATGGAACACAATAATGACAATGAAATATACCCGAATGAGGTCTATATTATTTATGTTAGAGAAATTAATTGTAGGGTGTTACAATAAGAAGGAAACCATAATAGTGAATTAGATAACATAAATGTTAAAGTAATTCCACACATTTATATGTATCAAAAGATATATCTACTCATATATTATTTACAAAATGTAATTTTTTACCTTCAAGCATAACCATACATATGAAAATTTCTTGGGTAGGATTTATTACTAATAGTTTACCATTTTAAATAATTCCCTATCATTTTTTCTCTAAATTTTCCTTATTCATATCATGTTGTGGTGAAGATAGATGCTCATATAGCCACATATTAGTGTAGGAACACACATGTCCACATGTCCTTATGCATTTAATCATTACATAATTGGTACAACACACCATCTAATGTGACCAAACAAACCTTGTGGTGACTATGAGTTTAATTTATTTTTGGTTTTTGACTTTGAGAAGTTATTTTGTAGGTTAATCATAGGTCTTGGTGCTAGTTGGAATGTTATGAGGGGATCCTTTTTCATTATAGGTGCTACGTTTCTACTAGGAATTTGGCATTTGATTCCTCCCATAGTGCTTGTAGGTTGTCCTTAACATGGTGAAGGGATGCCCATTCTAATCACCTTACTATTTTTATTGATGATGTTTTTGATGGTGATTTAGATGTTCTTTCTAAAGATTCAAATAAACCCATTCTTGAATATTCTTCTCTTGGCTTCATTGAAATGTCTATGGATGTATCACTTGTTTCTTTGCTAGTTTCTTCCCAACTTCTCTCAAGCATGTTTCCTTCCCCTTTGGCTTGTTTAGCTCAAGTTTATTTTATTGTTACCAAGAGGTTGGGTGTTTTTTTTTCTACTCTTGTTAATCCTTCCTATTCTTATATGGTTGTCCCTAATTCTTCCTAGTTTGTTGCTAGTAAGGATGATATTCTTTTTGTTGTTTTCCTAGTCAATGATTGTCTTATTATTGGTTCATCTATTAAAGTTTCTAGATCTTGTGATGATGTTATGATTCATGGTATTCCTTCAATACCACCTACTTCAATCCATGTTATGCCCATAGGTAGGTCTTTTGAAGGGATTTCCTCTTCCCATTCTCCTAGGCTTATTTGTCGGGATGATAGCTCTAGTTGGATAACTGTTTGAATAAGGAAAAATATGTAAAAATGCATAATATGGTTTCTATTGTAGATCAGTTGTAATTTTGGTTACCTTTTGGGTAATTTTGTATTATTTTCTATAACAGGGTTTGGGCCCTACAAAAAAACCCATTTATTTTAATAAAAAAACTTTCTAAACACAATTTCTAGATTTTGGACTTGGATGATTCTTTAAGTTTGTATTGTTTGAAAATTGGGGATCATTTGACATATATGTGGATGATAAGTGATAGTGATAGAGCCATTGTAAAAGACTCAAAATGCTAAGGTTTTGCTGCTATAGAAAGGCTCAATGGGTATTTTGCAGAGATGGTACTCAGTGGATTGGTTAAATACTACCGGAGATGGCTAGTGGTAGGGAATGGATCTCTTGTTGGGCAAGAGAAAATTATTGATGGGAGATATTCCTATAAGGGTGTGAAGCCATTGTAGAAGACTATAGATGCTAGGGTTTTGCCATTGTAGAAAGTTACAATGGGTTTTTTGCAAAGCTGATACCAAGGGACTAGTTAACCATTGCTAGAGATGACTAGTGGTAAGGGAAGGATATCTCTGTTGGGAGAGAGAAGAGTATTGCTGGGAGATATCCCTGCAAGGGTGGTTTTTACAATGCTAGTGTTGGGACCCTCAAATTTCTGTTAAAATTCAGAGGATTTTGGATAAGGATAATATTATATCCCAATAAAAATTCAAATGTTACCCACAACTTAAGTTATGTATTTATGGGTTTGACATCATTTAAAAATTTGCCCCTAGAATTTTAGTGTAATCATCTTAGTTGGTCATGTTCTCAAAGGGTTCTCGATACGAGCTGGAATAATTTGGGGTATTTCCCCAAATTATTTTTTATCCAATGTGGCAATATGGATGCACTATATAAAGCAACTTGGGACTCGGTGAAATAAGAAATGGCATCCCACCGAGCCTCGAGTTAGCCTTTATCTATATTCTTAGTAAAATGCTTTAAAGATTCGACTGAGAGATGACTTGATGTTGCAAGCTAAAGTAAGCCTCTCTCAAAACTCAATAAAGTCAATTTTGTATTTGAGTGAGTACTGGGTTGCTTCTAGTGTGACATACATGGCGACTTTGTAGCGACTTGAAGCTTGGTAAGAGATCTATAGGTACTCCGCCAATGGCCCAAGTCTATCATGCTCAAATGACGTGTCCAAAGGTTTGTGGTTAGGTGACAACAATTGTAGTAACTCAAAACTTGTTAAAAGGGTTTCTTTCCTTGACTGAGTGTTTGAGTAGATAGCAAGTAAGGCAGTGTGATGAATGGAGAGTAATAGGGTGGCTTGGAGTTTACAGGTAGCATTGAATCAACAGGAGGAAAAGTAGGATTATGTAGCTGGAAAGTAAAAGAAGATTGTCATTCTATGTAAGCCCAAATCATAGCTATGCCATCAAAATTGCAAGGGCTTCCTAATGGAGTTGAAAAGGTCCAAAAAATGCCAATACGAAGGATATCATAGCTATTGAATCATGTATAGATTTAAAAAAATCAAGGTCATTATGAATATCTCACACAAGCTTTGTAAAGCAAAAAAGCCGAAAACACTGATTTGTATGAGTTGATGTAGTGTGTAGATAAGATCAAATGTGTGAACCAGGTAGTTGACTACCATCTTTGTGTGCTTCAAGTAGAGTGTTCAATCAAAGCAACATGACAATGCTATATATATGTAGAGCATTGTGAGAATAAACTTGTGATCGTAAACTTATGCTTAGAAGGCTACAAGATGAAGTATATGGGTGTCATAGATGCATCTTGGGCCAAGAGAGAATATCTAAAATGGATTGTGTTGCAAAAAATATGTAGAAATCTTAAAAAATTATAAATAAAAAAATCTATTGTGTAGCTAAAGGGTATTGAAAGCACATATGGTTCCCAAAGAGGAACAAGAATCTCAAAGTTCTCTCACAAGACTAGTTTATACCTTGCAAATAATTCTGATCTCTCTGGAAATAAAATCTTTCCCTTAAAACCAAATAATTGTGGAGACAATGAAGGGTGAAGACATAGGTGATGCAATTTTGGAGCCATGTAGTTCTTGTTGGTGGAATTTCATAAAGTTCCCCCTACTAGGAAAAACAATGAGAATCTTGCACCTTGGTCTTCTTTGCATCAATAAGCACCCATGGTCATTGGGGTAAGAGCACAAAATTGTGTCACGTTTCAGGCTAACTTATCAGCACAACTGAATTTAGTTAATCCTAACTAAAAATTATTTTTAGTCAAACATATGGTCTATATAGATTCATTATAGCTAAGTTATATATGGGCCACAACTTTTAAAATTGGAAGTGTCTACTAAATGTATATTTTATACTACTTTTGGTCTAATTATAAAAAAAATAAAAAATCGATGTTTGAACAACTCCTACTCTTATAAAATTTTTTTTTTTGAAATGTAAAAATACCCTTTTATAGATCTGTAAGTGATTTTTTAAAAATGTATATCTTTTAATATTTTAATTAGTTTTTTATATTTTATATATTTTTTTTATTAAAAGTAGGTCATCAACACTAAAATATAAGGTTGATTATCTTGTCATGGAAAAATACTAAAATTTATTTTTAAAAATTGAAAAAAAAATGATGCAGTAGAGAAAAGAATCTATGTCAAGATGATATAATTATTTTTTAGTTTGGATAAATAATTAAGAAAAAAGGTGGTGAGAATTGGAAAGAGTTATATTTCAGCACACACAACTTTTCAAATTTATTGAAAAAAATATATTTATAAAAAATAGTAAAAAATATATCCATGCGCTAAAGTTTCAAGTTATCAATATACAGTCTTTGGGCATGTAGTGCCACAATTTAAACACTTCGTTGGTGAAGCGGTCACTAAGGTTCAAATCCCTACTCGGCCATTGTTCTCGCAAGGCCTTGTGCCTTTGCTAGGCAATTGTGTTCACGGATTTGAACAAGTGAAGTGTGGGGATGGGGTCCCCCATTTGTGGCCTCATCGGTTCATAGCTCTGGGTCAAAAGCGTTCATGTGGAGCCGGAGGGCGTATCATGTCAGCATCACCGGTCACGTTAAAAAGTTTACCAAGCATAGTTTTAAAAAAAAAAAGTTATCAATATACAAAAAAAAATTCAAGAGAAAAAGTTAAAATTTACTAAATAAAGTGTGGTGGCTTGTGTAACTTCAATTTCAGCTTTTTTCCAGCAACTAAATTATGGTGTTTATTTTATAAAAAACTACATTCAAATAATTTTTTAAATTTTTGTTAAAATTACAAACATAAAATAGACATAAGAATATAAATTTCATTAGTTCACATCATTTCAAAATTTAAAACATATATTTCACTTTTAATTTAAAAAGTTGAATCAACATTGACCATTTCCTTTATAAAAGTGTGACACAACTTTGTAATTTTACCCATTGGTAATTTGATTCACAAGGTGGTTTGTTTTCATTCAAGCACTATGACCTTGGCATCAAGGATTTCATGTGTAACTATCTAGGTAGCTTCACTTCAAGACAAAATAGAGGCAATGGGTTCTACTCGGTCATACCTTTTGTAAACAGGCTAATTGAGGAAAAGTTTTTGGACACATGTAAACAACTAGTAGCTTGTTGGAATCCTTGTATTTATAAAAGGGATACCACAACTATGACCATGATTAATCAAAAATATTTGTATTTTGGGCGGGTCGAAGCAAGACAATGCTAATCTAAGGTACCAAATAATATCATAAAGGAGGGTTTTCTTTCTATTTTTTAAAATCTCAACTAGTAATGGATAGCATATTTTGAACATTGTAGAGATTATATCCACTTGTATTTTCAAGACTCATATAAATTAATATGTTAAGTATATTTTGATTCGTCTGGATATTTCTTTGTCGATGTGTAATTAATTTTATAGGTTTCCTTCAAGGAAGGAAAGAACTCTATTTGCATGTTACAATGAGTTTTGGAGATGTCAAATGAATTAACAAGAATGGTTAATGCAGTTAACAAATTGGGCTATATTAGTGTTAGGAATTAATGCTTTGAAAGCTCACTAGTTAGATTTTTTTAATAATTTGAGTTCATCCTCTAAACTTGTGGGTATGACTTTGCTCTCTAGGATATGCACCAACTTGCAAATGTTGTTCAAAATATTTTTTAGAAGCATTTTACAAAATCATTTCTCTTTCCATTTCTTTCTTTCTTTCTTAATATGGTACAAAGGGAAGATTTCACTATCTGTGCTTGGTATCCCCTTGTACCCTTTGAGCAACACATGTTTTTTTTTCTTAGTTGGGTTTTGAAGCTTATGGGATTAGTAGCATGCACAGGGTAATTGTAATAATTCCCCTTATAAATGAGAAATATCTACTAGTTACAAGCCTCCATGATTATAACATTTTCAAAAATCACACTGAGCATGCAGGTCCGAAATAGGAACCCCATCCTAAGTTAGGTAGAGCTCGAAGTGAAGAAGGCTTGGTAAGGCCTTCTTGTGTTGTGTTTTCCTATCTTCATCCTGTTGATAACTTGCAGTTCTGTAACCTAGGAGTATTATTTTCCTTAGGGTTAGAGGTAACAAGAAAAATCTCCAACAACAGGTAGAAGATATCCCTGTATCAATGGTGGATCAGAGCACCCTCTAGTCTTGGGTGTGAGGTGATCCAAATGGGCGGATAAGGATATTTCCAAGCATCAAGAGAACTATTGAATAGGGTTTTCAAATGAAAATATTGTTCCCAATTGTGAGAATGGGCAATGCAAGATGGTCTTTGGGAGGGTCGGTTCTGCTCAAGAAAAGGCACCCACTGCAAAATCTATTTTTGTGACTTTAGATGTGGACAATGAAAAAGAGATAGAGAATAATGTAAAAGTTGTTTTGGGGCTAGGTTTGATTGGTCACTTGAGAGGTCTTTGGTCGAGCTTACGCGAGCTTCATCAGTAGAACTTTGGAAACTAGGAACTGATCTTGGATGGGTGTGTTCAAATCTACCCAAATGCTTGAGGGTTTTTTGTGGTAATTTTTGAAATAGTGGAAGATAGAGATAAGATTCTCTACAATCATCAATGGAGCTTGGATAGTACCATTTGATCATAATGAAATACAAGCTTCTAACTTTTAACCTAACTATTGAATCTTTTGATAGGATTCCTATTTAGGTAATGCTTCCTAACCTCCCTTTACATTATTGGTTTGACTCCTATCTAGAGGGTGTAAGAAACTCTTTACGAAGTTTTTTGATGGTGGATTAGGGATTTTCCAATATTCTACATTCAACATATTCAAGACTTTTGATGGAGATGGATGTCACTAATAATTTTCTAGAAGTGATTTTGATTAAAAAGAATGGTTGTTGGATGCAATCTTGGGACTATGAAGGAGTCCCATTCTGATGTATAAGGTGTTACCAAATAGGGTATATTATAGCTCAATTCTCAAAACATAGAGTATAAAATTTTCTACTTGGTGGAAATATGGGTCTCCTTTCCATTACTCTGTGGAGAAAATGCTAATAGCTAAAAGATTGATCCCCAATCTTTGAGTGTATATGATAATTGTCTCAAGGATCTAGATAATTGTTTTCCCTCTCTATCAGGTTGTAATAGGATTTCAATCCCAGATTTGAATAGTGCCAAAGATGGATTTTGAATGGAAAAGAGGCATTCGGTGGGGTCTATTCCTATGGAATGTAAGAAATGAAATAGTATGATACCTTTGTAGGGTTGCAAGGTAGAGTCCCAAAAGGAAGAAGGATAGGGTCCGTTAGCAATGCAGGAGAAGGAAGAGGGATGGAAGGAGGTGAAAAGGAAGAAAGATAAGAGACATAAGAAAAATAGACTGAGACATATGCTCCTCAGGTCTCAGGTCAAGGATAACCAAGATTGTGATAAATTTTCAGACCTATTAATTGGTCTTCAATTTTTTGATTTGTTTGTTTTTTGGGGAGGTGGCTCCCAATGTGTAGCCCTTATGGAACCAATTTTTTTTTGCTATGGTCTATTTTAAGTTTTTTAAGACTTATGTTTTATGGATTCTATAAATCTTTTTAGATTTAATATAATGGGAGTTGGCCCATCCAACAATATATCTACCAATTTATTTTGTTTAGCTTTTGGTATTATAATTAAATAGAAAAAATCATAATGATATCACTAATTCATTTTAGACTAGCATGGTTAGAAGACTATTTCTATAAATGGGGAAATATTTCAAATTTTTAGTTGTTCCCTTTGCCTTCCAATCTTTCTCTATTTCCTTGTGGTAACCCACTCTTTCGTATGTTAAAATTAAATAAAATTATTACATAGCCAAACCCTTTTCCTTGTTAGGATATCTTATTAGAAGCTAAAGCAACTACTCAAGGATTTATTTGGGACCACTAGATCATGAGGAAGGATTTTATAGATTTTCCTATAAATTATTTTTCCTTTAGAAGGAATTTTGTTCCCTCAATCTAATTGACAACTATAAATAAGGATTAGGATTGTGTGCTAAATATAACATCTATGCCTCCAAGTGAATGAATCCTAAGCTTCCTCTTGTTAACATACTTGGTATAGCTTAGAATTTCGTACCATACTAATCAATAGGGAGCCTTTGTGCATTCAAAAACCTTTTTTTCTAAGAGAATTTAGTATACATTAAGCCACGACTCATTTGGAATGGGAAATTATTTATAACTAGGATAATTGATTAATCAACACTTTTTATGGTGGTCTCCAATGATCACATTCCAAGATAAACCCAATGCCAAAATTTCCTAGGTCCATTACTTAATTATTTACAAATGTGTGGTTTGTATCGCCTCTAATATTTTCTCTATAAATATTATAATATGGCTCTCTTGGCCAACTTTTGAAGTAAAAAAGTATTTAGTATTTGAGATTTATATTTATACTTTAAAACCATCTTAGATTCAATTCCCCTCTAAAATGGTTTTCAAGGTTGAAATATTCTATTCAAATCCTTAGTGGAAGGATTGGAAATGGTTTCTGTTGGCAATTGACACTCAATTGGTTGGTTTCAATATGTTGTCATTGATGGAAACATGGCAACTTGTTCCAACTTCATATTTTGGTTCACTTGTGTACTGACAGACACTTCACAGACACTTCACCGGCACTGATAGGTTGGAAGGAATTCTTTGGTTACCTTTATTGCAGGCCGACATCATGTGGTGATCCGGCATTGGCAATTGTTTTTGATATTTATGTATTTATGTTATCTAGTCGACATGTATATTCATATTGTAATTATCTTTGTAAGCTGACATAAGGCATGATGATATGTAAAGGGTATATAGGTTAGTTGGTTAGATCATTTTGTAATATGGAAGGATAGGAGAATGTGATAATGTTTTTTAATGCGAAGTTTATGTAAGGGGGTATTCCGGTAAAGGGTTTAGGTTTCAGGCCAGAACAGACAAAGCTTAACCGAAACTATATTGAGGCATAAAAGATGTTATCTTTGCAGTTCAATCATTTCTGTAGTTTGGATTTGTATGTAGTCAATGAGGCTCCTTTTGTGATTGAGCAGTGTCATCTAGGCTATAAGTCTTCCTACAAATGCAGGCCCCTATATTTTGTAATATCTCTTCATATGGCCAGTGGGTTGATTTTGTGGGTCACAAATCCCACTGTGGTTTTTCCTCTTTGAGGTTTTCCATGTATAAATATCTATGCTATGGTATTCATTTGTGTGATTGGCTTATTGGTTTCTTTACTTCTTTCAATTTTATATGTACCGGTATACTAGTCAGTGTATGCATGTTTTAATAAGGTTAAAATTGATCATTCCAGTAGAACACTAATTCACCCCCCCCCCCCGCCCCCCCCCCCCCCCCCCCCTCTTAGTGTTCTTGGATTCCAACAATTGGTATCAAAGACTTGTGCCTTTGATGGAGTTTAACAACTTGAGGAAGATCTTGAATATGGAATCCATGGATATGAGTTTGGAGAAGAAACTTGAGGTGGCACTTGAAGATTATGATGCCGAAAGGTTGAAGAACTTGAATCTACAAGATGAATTGAATTCTACTCAAGAATTCATTCTTGTCCTACAAGAGAGGTTGTCATCTATTTAGGCTAGGAGGAAGGAAATTTTGCAAAATAAGGATAATGATGAGAAAGATGCACTTAATGAGAGATGTCTGAAGTTGAGTAAGGAAAATATGGTCATGAGGAATTAAATGCAAGCTATAACTATGAGGATGTCTAAAGAGATTGAGGACCGGAAGATAAAGGAAGAAAATCGTACCGTATCTTTGAAAAACAAATTTGAAGAATGTGGTAGGCTGGTTCATGAGAATGATACGTTGAGAACTGATTTTGTACAATCCTAGAGTAATGAACAAGATCTTGAGAGACAAATAATAATTCTGAGAGATGATTTGACTATTGCAAGTTAGTATAAAGAAAAATTCAAGATTAGTTCAACACAACTAGATGAGTTATTGAAGACAAAGGTAGAATGGAGATTCTAGTGGACTTGGATTTGAACAAGGATAGAGTTCTAGTACTGCAAATGAAGATCAAAATCATAAGGCATCAGTAAGGCAATTTAATGCTTATAAATTTAATGGTAGATGCTTTGTTTGTAATAAATTTGGTCACATGGCTAGGCAATGTAGAAATAGAGCAAATCAGAACCCTGATTCTGCTCCTGGTCAATGTTCTAAATGTAATATTTATGGTCATAAGACAAAAGATTGCAGAAGGAATGTTAAATGTAATGCATGTGGAAAATTTGGACATATGGCTAATCAATGCTAGTCAAGCAATTACACCGGTTTTAGAAAAGCAATTCAAAAGAGCAATGTTACATGTTATGTATGTAATGAGGTTGGACATATTGCTAAGTTCTATAGAACAAAAAATCCACCGGTTGGTAATTAAAGATCAAATGAGAGAGGGAAAGAGAAGGTTAATGAAATCTGACAAGATCATACCCAAAGATGGGTTAGGAAGATAGAAGAATAATCAGAAAAAGGAAATGCATTGGTTACTCAACTGATAGAGGAGGTTGCTCCTGCACCGGCAGGAAGCTCATCCAATAACTAAGGCAGATGTATTAGGGGTAGGAAAAAATCATGAAGATGTTGCATATGCCCTGAGAAGAGGTTCTGGAAGATGTTCCAGACATTGGATATGCTTATCTAGCATGGAGATGTTTGATCAAGATCTGCTATCTTCCACCAAAAGTCATTAATATCAATAAAGGATTAGGGTTTCTTGGAAGATAAAAGGTCGAATTCACTTCATCTATGATCACTTTGCATTTAGAGCAATTTAGAGGAAGTCTAAGGGGAGTCAAATTGATCAATTTCACCAGTGATCGGAAGAGGTGTTTAGGGGTTTTCACCACTAGCTATTCATAGGTATTTCACTTCAATCATGGAAGTAGGATCATCATATGTAACTATGTTTATTGCAAAGTAGACTGTTGTTGTGGTGAAGGACTATCCCAGGCCTATTTTCAAGTGATATTTGCATGTGGCTACTGTGGATGATTTAGTTGGCACTTTTTCCTATGTCCCAGTTTGAGTCATGTATGTTGAAGATTACATTCACTGTCATATTGAGGATTTAGGAATGATTGATATTAAGAGAATGTACATGAATGAGCTAATGGGAGATTCTTGAAAGATTAAGAGTGAATACTAGCATATTGTGGATTTAGGGTTTACCAACATTCTGGATATTTTGAAATTTGAAGATGAGATTGTTAGGTATGTTTTGAGTAGAGTGCATGGAGAGTTTATTTGGTTGGTTAGACTATATAAGATTTCAAAAGAGACCATCAGGGAAATCACCAATTTACTGTAGGTTGGACAACGTCCAGAGAAGAAAGTTTCAAATGATCAAGTCAACAAGATTGTTGGCACAACATCAGACAAGCGATCAATAAGGATTAGTACTATCACCAACATAGATATTAGATTTAGAAGCATGGTCATCGGTTATAAGGTAACTCAATCAAACTGTTTGAATTCTGTTTCTAGCTCTTGTGTTTAAGAAACTCATAAAATGATGAGGGAGAATGAGAAGTTGGATCTATGTGGTTGGATGAATTGTTAATTAATCTAGGAAAGATCAAAGGAGAAAAGAAAGGAACATTTCGGTATGGTAACCTAATCATCTGTTTAATACTATTTTTCATCAATGTGAATCTCGGTTTTGGAAGAGAAAATGGGCATTCGATATCCCAGTAGGGAGGCAACTCAAACAATCAATTACTACATTGGGTAGTCAAAGAGATGAAAAAGTGTGGGGTTACGTTAAAGTAGTTCAAAAGGCTATGAATTCTAGGATGAGGGTTCCAAATAACATTGTTGAGAAGTACTCAACAGAGATATGCTTCATGGTCAAGAAAGATGAAACTTTGATGGAAGTTGTAAGGCCCCAAAAGATTTGGATTGAGGAAATGGTTTATGAAGTTGATGCATAGAGTCTTGATGCTTATGTACAAATGATAATTGATGCAACTATAGATGAATCTGTAAAAACCTTTGGACTGATAAGAAGAAGAAGCAAGAGGTTGAAACTAAGTTCAACCAGAAGAAGAGAGAGAAGTAGGAGGGCAAGGCAAGTAAATATGTTGAAAAGGTTTCACAGGACATCAAAGCATTGATTGATGATGTTCCAAAGAAAGGCAAAAAGAGGAAAGAACTAGAAATATTCATTGAGCCAATTCTGGCTGCATCTGATGATGACACACCCTTGGCATTCAAAAGGGTATTGGGGAAGAAAACTAAAGAGACCATGGTAGAAGCTAAGAAGCAATCAGTTAGGAAAGTTATTATCAGGGTACCGAGATAGAAAAGAGCACCAAAAGAAACACCTTCAACCCCATCCGATACTAGAAGGAGAAAGAAGAAGGATGACATTGATCTTGCAATTGAATCTAGTAACACAACTATTATTCCACAAAAGACTTGTGCAAAGTTAGTTGATGAAATTAATAAAGATGGTATGTTAAAGAATGTATAGTTTTATGATGAACATTTAGATAATGATGAACAAAGAGAAGTAGAGGAAGTAGTTTTGTTGTATTTGGATATATATAAGAAAGCCTTGTTAGAAATTGAAGACCAAATACCGGCACAGTTGTATGACATTTTAGATGCTAGGAGATTATCAACAATGAAGAGGACATGCATATAAAGATTCAAGAGTTTAAATGTTTATGTTTCTATTTCTCTAGAGTAGATGGACAAGACACTTGAGGTTGCAAATAGAAAAATATTTAACAACAAGAATGGAATAATTAGGTCTTATGTTAGATAGGGTCAATGAGATAATCAAGGAGACACACAAGGCATGGGTTAAGTTCTTTGAAGAGAACCACAGTTTTTATACTTCATTAGAAATAAAGACAGATACTACAAACATCCCAGTTGAAGGGAAAGGTAAAGGTATTATGGGTACTTCATCCTCAATTTTGAAAAACATTAAGATAGTGGATATTGAGCCCCCAATAGATACTAATGTATAGGAAAATGTTGAGATACTGATAGATATAGAGAGTGTAAAGGCTGATAATGTATAGGTTACTAATGTTAAGGACAATAGTTCTCAAGATCAGATTGTAAAGGATGAGGTCACCGTTCCCAGGGAGGAACCGATAGTTACTGAGACTGCACCAAGTGGCGAAGCCACCAATGCAAGTGAGGAAGCTATAAAAGTTAAACCATCAGAGGGAGAGAACAGGGAATCTGACAAGGAACTGGTAATGAGCCCATCATTGTTGTCAATTGACACCTCGCACGTTGAAAAGAAAAGCATAACCGAGATGAGTTTTACTGAACTCATGATGATGGCTGCATAGAAAATGATGGAGGGATCTATAGATAAAGGGGTTATTGATCAGTCTATCACTCTTTTGCATAGACTAGTCCCAAAGTACAAATTTGACAATGAAGTGAGCCCATTCGACAAGCTTAAGATAATCACTGAAAACATTTCAAAGGATTTTCAGTCCTTGCAACATATATCAAATTGACAAGCACTGCAGAGGTTCACACAAGGAAAGAGAGCTACATTTGATCAAATGATTGAGTCTGAGAGGAAGGAGATTAATGATAAGTTGAAATTGATAGATAATACATTAAGGGAGTGTACTAATATCTATAGAGTATGTTGTAATACATGTTTACTCACAGCTGAGACAAATAAAAAGATTAAGGATATTCACGAGGAGATTGTAGGTATAGTTAATTCTTTTGATGGATCAAATTCTTTAACTACATGTATTGATGGTCAAATTTTGGTTTTGGAAGCCTAAGTTTTTTCTATTGAGAGGGAAAAAGATCAAATCATAAGGAAAGCCAAAATCCATAGAGGATTGGTGAGTCCCCAATTGGATTCATTAAATGTACATAAGGAGTGTATAGATATGGTTCGTAAGCCCCAACTGACAGAGCTTAATGAGAAAGAGTCATTTGCCCATATGCTAAATGGACTTGTATCTATTTCCCGCACTTTCAAATTAGGTCATGATACCTATCTAGAGCTTTTAGAGAAGTCCTATCCAGATATTTTCAAATAAATTCAGCTCCAGTAAGGTATTTTGGGACATATTTATTTTACAATCTTTCTTATTTCGTCCCAGTTTTTTTGGGTACTTTTTGGTATTTTTGATGGCATTGATGTCAAAGGTGGAGAGATATTGATGTGAAAATGAACAAGGGAGTTGTATATATTAGGGGGAGTAGAGGTGAAATATATTCAAGAGATATGGAGATATGGAGTATTTTTTATCATGATCATAGATGAATACTTAGCTCAAGGGGAGTAGGATCAGGATGAAATTGGCAGATGGAAACTATGATAATTTTTCAAATGAGTGTTGCCATCAATACCAAAGGGGGAGATTGTTGGCAATTGACACTCAATTGGTTGGTTTCAATATGTTTTCATTGATGGCAACATGGCAACTTGTTCTAGCTTCATATTTTGGTTTAGTTGTGTACTGACAGGCACTTCACAGACACTTCACTAGCAGCGGCACCGACACCGACAGGTTGGAAGGAATTCTTTGGTTACTGTTATTGTAGGCCAACATGGTTTAGAATCAGGTTATCGGTATTGGAGGCAAACATCATTTGAAGATCTTACATTGACAATTGTTTTTGATATGCATGTACTTATGTTATCTAGCAGACATGTATATTCATATTGTAATTGTCTTTGTAAGCCGACATAAGGCATGATGATTTGTAAAGGGTATATAGGTTAGTTGGTTAGATCATTTTGCAATATGGAAGGATAGGAGAATGTGATAATGTTTTGTAGTGCAAATTTTATGTAAGGGGGTATTCCAGTAAAGGGTTTAGGGTTTTAGGCTGGAACAAACTAAGCTTAATCGGAACTAGATTCAGGCATAAAATATGCTATCTTTGCAGTTCAATCATTTCTTCGGATTGTAGTCTAGATTTGTATGTAGAAAAAGAGGCTCCTTTTGTGATTGAGCAGTGTGCTCTAGGTTGTAAGTCTTCCTACAAGTGCAAACCTCTATATTTTGTAATATCTCTTCATATGGATTGATATTGTGGGTCATAAATCCCACTGTGGTTATTCCTCTTTGAGGTTTTCCACATATAAATCTCTATGTTATGTTATTCATTTTTGAGTTTGGATTATTGGTTTCTTTAATTCTTTCAAATATATGTACCGGTGTACCAGTTGGTGTATGTATATTTTAATAAAGTTAAAATTGATCATTCCTATAGAACATTGATTCAACCCTCCCTCTCAATGTTCTTGGATTCCAATAGTTTCTGGATACTATTTTAAGGAGTTACAAGAATTAAAAAGGATAGTGATGGTGTTCCCCCCACTTTCCTAGGCATCTGCAATTAATGTGACATGGAATATTTAGTCCTTTGCCTCTTAATGGTGTTGTGGATTTTAAAAAATTGGAATTTGATGCCCATTTTCCAACAAGAGAACATGAACACTAACCTATCTTTTTATTTAAGATGTAGTAACTTAGTGTTTACAAAAAGGGGTTCTATTTTCATGTTAACTTGTTAAAAAGTGGGCATGACATAGGATCACTTTGGTGGAACCAAAGCCATTTCATTTTTCATGGTGTCTTCTTTACCAAGTTATCCCTATGGAGTTTCAAGATAGTACATTTAGGAGTGGTTGTTTCTAATTGTCTCTTCTATGTTTATTTGGAAACTATCAAGCATCTCTTTTCATTCTATCAATGGGCTTAGAGTTCCTATAACTATATACATGATTTATTCAAGATATTATCCCTTCATCCCTTCTCCTAGCATATAATATTTTAGTATGACTAGATTAAATTCAAGATAGATACAATTAGATCTAGCTTGTTTCCAAATTGGAGAGGTGATACTATTTTCAATTTGGAAAGAACATCATTGTGTAGATACACCAACATTTGTATACACTAACATTAACATTCATAAGGCTTTGTAGAATATCAAAACCAATGAACGAATTATGGGAAGATAAGGATTCTACAACTTAACTTCCTGCACGGGCTAATATAGATGTTGTCTAAGATAGTTCACATTTTTTACTAATATTTTGTAATATATTATCTCTTGATTGGAAAATATCATGATGATCTCTTAGATGTCATTAATTACTTCACTTGTTTTGATTTCTTAGCCTGACACTCTCATGTACATGGAACATAAGATTTGTTCCAATGTAGAATGAGACAAATATACCAACGAGAATGGATACATTATCTTTTAAAAGCATCCATGAAATCAACCATTGCATGCCCATAGGTGCAATCACAAACCTAATCAGATTTCATCTATAAGATAAGATATGCTATTAGAACCACCAATTGATCTTAATTTCATGAACAAGGAACCTGTTTAAAATATTTATATGATATGTGTGCATGATTGCCTTGAACAATACTTTTGGCATTTAAAAGACACAAGTCACTCAAGCGCAAGATAAAATAGCTTCCACTCCATGTCATGCCATATGGCCACAAATGTAAATATTGACCAATCATTAAGTAATTTCCTTTGAGGAAATACCTTACAAGCCATCTATTATAAGTGCATGCCAACGTTTCCAAAATTCTTCAAGATCATAACAACTATTGATAAAATCAAGCATTTTCTTAGGAGACTTCAACACCTCCAATCAAAGCGCAAAATAAGAAATACCACAAAAATGAAATAGGAATTTTAACCACATAAAGTTTAAAACCTCATAATCTAAAATGAAGTCCTTCCATGGAGTGAATACTAGAATATTTTGATATTACTTTGAGTTTTTTGTGGTGAATTTGAATGTGATGAGAAAGAATTGAAACTAAGAATCGGTCCAATAATATAGAGAGGTGCACAAATTGGGTAACATATGCTCTATCAAATTAATAGTTCTCAAGAGATAAGCTCCTCTCCTAGCTTGCATGGAACATGGTTTTCTAGAATTACATAGTCATCTATGCTTCATTAATTCAAAGATTTTGAGAGAATCTTTGCAAAATGCATATCTTGCAATAATTTTATTCCATAAAATCAGAAACATTTTGAGAATATTTATCAAACATTTTCTCTACATAGTTGTGCACACTTTGCATGCATATTTTTTGGATTAGCTACAACTCCATTTTATGTAGCTCCTACAAAAATTGATGTCTTTTATACCTTTCATACATGCAATCAATGAATTTTTTTGTATAAAACTTAGAAAACTAAGATCCCCAAATTTGGGATACACGCAAACACCATGATACCAAACAAATAAACCTTTGAGAGTGCAACTTAGGTTTGCCAATCATTGGCAAATGCAAAATAAAATCCATACAACAAGAAAAGATGAATACATGCAAGTTGTTGCTTTATTTATATTAAATTAGAAATGAACTCTACAAACTAAAACTACAAACTAAAAAATAACTAATTACAAATTTGTTTACAAATAGATTTGCAACAATCTGGAGCTACATCCAAACAAGACTTGGAGATTATCTAAGCTCTCTTTAATTGTTGCTTTCTTGGAATTTTATTGAAACTAAAGAAACAATTTCTCAACCAAGAAACACAACTATTTTTGCACTACTTTGAATCACTTAGAGAACACAAAAAACATTCTCTATTGCTCTACATAAAAGTTGACTTCACAACTAGGAATCACCTATTGACATTCTATTTGTCTAGGCTATGCAAAAAATTTCTTATCACATTTTGAACTCAAAATTACCTACCACCATAAATTCTCATGTAGGCTAGAGCCACATGTTAGGGGAACTTGGGGGATTGAATCCCAATGTTTTCTACAGGTTGTCTTCAACAGGCTTCCTTCTGGGAAGCATTTACTCCTAATAGGTAGGAGTAACACGAGAGTGGAAGGAGGTGTACTGAGGCTTAGGAAAATTTAAAATTTGAACACTCCACCTTTGTCCTATGTTGACATATAAAAAACATATTCTTTGTTAAAATAAACTATGCCCAAGTTTCTTCTTAGGCACTCAAAGCTATCCCTACCCAAAAGATTAGTGAAAATATTTGCTAGTTGCTGCTTAGACCAGTAAAAATCGATTTTAATTTCACCATTTTTTACAAATTCTCTGATAAAATGATACATAATTTCAATGGTCTTTCTTATTCCATGAAAAAAATATTTTTTTGTGAAAGCTATTGTATTGATGAAATATTGTCACAATAAATTGCCGCTCCATGCTCTTTATCTTCCTCCAAATTTAATAATATCCTTCTCAACCAATTATATTGACACGTCATTGCATTTGTTGCTATATATTAAACCTTAGTTGTACATAGGGAAATAATGGTGTAAAGTTCTGATGCCAATAGCTAACAAGATGAGAGGGGGGAGGGGGGTTGAATCATACAAACTTAATCTTCCATAAAATCAATAGATTCAACCTCAGTAACTTATACTTCAGCAATATAACCAAAAACTGTTAAACATGCTAACTCATAAACACATAATCATCATAACACATATAACACCAGATTTAACGTGGAAACCCAAATAGGGAAAAAACACTGTGGGATTTTGGACCCACTAAGAAATATACTCTTCTAGAGTATGCTCGGTTAAAATCAAATCCTGTTAAAGATTACAAACACATTGCTAGATGTGACCCGGTTAAGGGATTTCCCTCGGATCTGTTAGGATCTTTACTTTGTTAGAAGTGACCTTGTCAAAGGATTTCAAACATTCATTTAGAATTTTACCTTGCTAGAGGATTTACAAATGAGACTATTAAGTCCACTTGGTTAAGAGATTTTCTGTCACTTTACAAAATAACAGTAATAAAAATAAATCTGCAACTTCACATCTAAAATGCTAAAGCAGATTCTATTTGCTCAAAGCAATCTTGTCATAGGACTTATCTTGTCCCTCTGCTTGGCTCCCTACTTTGTTATTTAAATAGGTATTCAAGCTTCTGTGCTCAGTAATCACTATGTAGCATCCCTGTGCTTACACTTGCCCACCTCCATTGTTCATCAATAATTTCTTATTTATAAATAATTTGCTAACCACTGAATCTCCTTGATCACATTTCCCATGATCAATCTTAGCCATCAAATCATCAATCTTGACTAGGTTCAAAGTATCCTTCGATCTAAAAATGTTTTACCTCACCTTGGAACTTGCAGTCCTTCCTAGGAACTTGTGATAGGTTATTGCGGTTTAATCAGTGTTGTAGATCTTTCTCTTGATTTTCCATTGCCGTAGATCTTTAACAAACTTCATGTGTGGCATACTAATCATTTATTCATCTCCATCTCATTAGCATCCTTCATTAAATAATGCTTTTATCCATCCAATGTGGTCTATAATAACTTGGTTGTTACTCAGTTAATACTAAACTTTACTCGGTAGACATTCTGCCTTCATTAACTGATATCGATAACCTTAGGGTTTACTGACTAGGTACCTTAGGGTTTACCGACTAGGTACCTTAGGGTTTACCGACTAGGTTCTTTGCTTGGTGACATAGTATAGTATTAACCTTACAATCAACAACATATGTAGGATATCAAAACAATCTAAACATCATGATCTCATCATTGTCTAACTTGGTAATAGTTGCCCATTGAATAACTTATTTCTCCCCTTATTCATCACATTCTTTCTATGTCTTTTACCGACATCTTAATTCTCTTCAAATCAATCTTCTCAAGATATGGCAACATCATACTGAATCAAAATATCAATTTCATGATATCAATGACAAAATAATGTTATAAAGATAGTTATCATCCTTCTTCAGTTATATCAATAATCTTCAACAACCTTCTCAATATCCTTAATGAATATCAACAATCTCATTCTATTGAAATGCCAACAATCTCCCCCTTTGGCATTTATGGCAATACCAACTTTTAAATGGTAATACCAACAAGATATTCAAATTGATTTAGATTCAGATTGCTGTGGAGACTTCTCCTATTATCCTTGAGCTGCTAAAATCTTTTTTCAGTAATCTTCTCCCCCTGTCATTAGTCTTCTGTTATCTTCTTCGTTTAGGGCTTTACCATTTAGTTCTACCATTTAGTCTTTTCCCCCTTTGACAACAATTCCAAAGAGTAAAAAAACTAAATCATGAACTCTTCTACTGTGAAGTGCTTGCATTAGCTGAGTTACACATGTATCATCTCAGTCTTGGTTAGAGCAACTTGTCTCTATTCACTATTTCCTGCACACCTTTAGAAAACCTCCTAAAGAGCGTAAATCAACATCAATCCACACATAATATTCTGTAGATTCATTGAATTGATGCTTTCACCAAAATCTGTCAGTGAGTAGAAGATAGGGGTAGGACCCCTAACTTGCTTCTGAGATACTCAAAAGTGTCCCTTGGTAGTGGCTTTGTGAAGATGTTTTCTATTTTCTCTTTTGAACTGATATATTCTAGCACAACTTTCTTCTCCAAGATAATGATACTTTATAGAGATATGCTTTGTCTTAGAGTGCATTACTAGATTCTTTGAAATATTAATGGCACTAGTATTATCACAGAATATAGTTACTGGCTTGATAACTTTCTCATTTATACCTTCCAACAGTTGCTTGATCCATGCTATATTGGTACAATTCAATGCTGCAGTAACATATTCATCTTTTGCTATTGACTGTGAAATACATCCTTGTTTCTCGCTAAGCCAGCTCACTAGTCTTTCTCCTAAAAAGAAAGCTCCTCCACTTGTGCTTTTCCTATCATCAATGTTGCCTGCCCAATCAGCATCAGTATAAACTTTTAAATCAAAATACTTTCTCTTTTCATATACTAAGCCATAATCTTCAGTGCCTCTCAAGTATTTGAAAATTCTCTTAATTGTTGTCATATGGGTTTCTTTGGGATTTGCAGAGAATGTTACAACAATACCTACTGCATGTGCTATATCCAGTCTACTGTGCACAACATATTGTAATTTTCCAATCATAGATCGGTAAAGTGTCTCATCAATAGATGTAGATTCATCATTCTTTAATAGTTTACAGTTAGTAGTCATAGGATTACTTACAGGTTTAGAATCCTCTATTCCAAATTTCTTCAAGATTTCCTTTATGTACTTGGATTGAGTAATGAAAATCTCATCTTTCATTTGCAATATTTGTAAACCTATAAAATACTTTATCTCATCGATTAGTGACATCTCAAATTCTTTGCACATTTCATTTCCAAAGTTCTTGCATAAGGAGTCATTACCACAAAAAATAATATCATGAACAAATATGGCTGAGATCAGTATTCCATTGTCCTCATCATTCTTCATGTACATATTGTTGTTTTCACTTGTCCTTATAAATCCAATCTTGATCAAATAAGAGTGTAGCCTTTCATACCATGCTCTAGGTGCTTGTTTTAGACCATATAAAGCTTTGTTCAATTTACATACCTAATCTTTACTCAAGTCTACAACAAATCCTTTAGGCTATTCAATATAGACTTCTTCTTCTAGTATACCATTCAAAAATGCAGATTTAACATCCATTTGATATACCTTGAAATTTTTGAAAGCAACATATGCCAACAATGTTCTTACTCCCTCAAGTCTAGCCACAGGTGCAAAAGTCTCACCATAATCTATGCCTTCTTCTTGAGCATAACCTTTGCAAACTAGTCTTGCTTTGTTCCGAATGACCTCACCTTTTTCATTTAGCTTGTTTCCTAAAATCCACTTTGTACCGATTATATTTTTGTCCTTCGGTCTTGGGACTAGTGTCCATGTCTCATTCTTCTTGATTTGATCAATCTCTTCTGTCATAGCATTTACCCAATCTTCATTGTTAAATGCCTCTTTTACTATTCTCAATTCAAATTTAGATATCAGACATGTGTTCTATCTCAGTTTGTTCCTTGTCATCACTGGATCATCCTTATCTCCTATAATCTGACTTGATGCATGATGTCTTCTGACATATTTGGCTAATATAGGCTCGGTAGGCTCTGTATGATCTTCTTCATCACTCAGTAATTGGAAATTATCTTCATTTTCTTCAGCAACTTTCTCGGTAGGACTTCTCGGTTGAACATAAATAAATTCTTCATAATTTTCTGGTTCTTTGGAATTTCCTTCATCATTTCTTTCTGCAAATTCATCAATTTTCATATTTGCACTTTCTACTATTTTGTTAGATGATTTGATTAGACATTTAAATGCTTTACTTTAGAAGAATAACCAAGAAATGTTCCTTCCTCGCTTTTCTGATCAAACTTTCCATTTCTATCATCTTTGTGAACATAACATCTACTTCCAAAGATTTTAAAATAACTTACATTAGGTTTCCTGTCATACCAGATTTCATATGGTGTCTTCATAGTTCCTTTCTTTAGTTGTACTCAATTCAAGGTGTAAACTGCAGTGCTGATTGCTTCTCTCCAAAATGTTTGAGGTACCCTCTTTTCTATCATCGGGGTTCTGGCACAATCTACAATTGATATGTTTCTTCTCTCAACTATCCCATTTTGCTGAGGTGTTCTTGGTGTAGACATTTGCCTTTTTATACCATAATCATTGCAGAATAAGTTAAATTCATCAGAAGTGAACTCTCCTCCTCTATTAGATCTAAGACATTTTAGTTGTCTTCCTGTTTCATTTTCAACTCTTTCCTTGTACCATTTAAAAATTTGAAAAGCTTCTGATTTTTCTTTTAAAAACATAACTGACATCATCCTTGAGTAATCATCCACAAATAATATGAAATATTTATCACCATAATAACTTTGAACTTTCATGGGACCACAAAGATCAGTGTGTACTAGATCTAAAATTCCTTTTGAAGTGTTGGACTTACTTGTAAAGCTTGATCTTGCCATCTTACCCATCTAGCATCCTTGGCACATAGTATTCTCAAGTTTTTCTAAGCTTGTTAGACCTCTTACTCAATGCTTCTTACTTATTTTGATCAGATTATCAAAATTTACATGACAGAACCTTTTATGCCATAACTAGGTATCTTCTATTTTTGCATATAGACATTTGTTCTGAGTTGAGTCAAGATGAAATGTATTACCTTTTGTTTGTGTCCCGATAGCAGCTAACTTTCCATGCTTGTCATGAACTTTGACAATTCCTTTCTGAAATTCTATTTGGTATTCTGTATTGTTTAGCTATGCTACACTCAACAAATTGTATTTCAAACCTTCAACCCAGTATACATCATCACATTTAGCATTGTCAAGAAGTGTGATAGAGCCTTTACCTTTTACCGAACATGGTCCATCATTACCAAATCTTACATAGCCTCCATCATAATCTTCTAATTTAACAAATTTGTTTTTATCACCTGTCATGTAATGTGAGCATCCATTGTCTATGATCCAAGAATCATTATTATTTATGTGAGATATTAGGGCTTTTTCTTCATACCTTTCTTCATCTGATCCATCTTTAATAGCCACATAAACAACTTCCTTTGTATCAGTTTCATCAGATTCATCATCATTGGATTCCCCATCAGCTACTAGGCATGTCTTTCTATCTCTCCTTCTAAAGTCTCGGTGTCCTCTGTATTGGTTGTCTTTCTGCTTGTTATCTTGGTATTCTCTCTTTTCACTAGATTCTTTGTTAGGGCAGTTAGAAGCTATATGTCCTATTTTATCAAAATTATATTCACTAGATTTATCTAGATTAATTTCAATACATCAATAAAATGCTTAACGTTAAACTATAAATTAAATAATTTGATAGATTGAATAATTCACCAACATATTTACCATTTATCTATCTCTTAAAATTCCCTCTTTCTTATAAGTTAACCTTTATTTTAAAACTATAAGTTGAACTCTTAAGTTGTTTTAAAAGAACAAATGATACATAAAACTAGGTTAGCATGGTCACAATAAGGGTGTCATCACATTATCCTCTCCCCCAAGCTCTAACTTCCTCTTGGAAGTTTTTATAATTCCAAAGTATAGAATATTTATTATCCCAACATTATTCCCAAGAAATATAACTAATTCATCCATTAACAAAGTATCATCCATAGAACATAACCATATTCATAAAGTTTAAGTTTATGCTAGGATTGTTGATACTATGGAATTAAGGAATTTGTGCCACCATCAAGGATATGCACCCTATTCTACTTCATAATAGCATTACATCTACAAGACTAGAAGGATACTTGGTTATATTTTCTTTGGGCAAGGAAAAACCTCTAACTCAATCATCTCATGTCAACACGATCAACCCCAATGCATCACTAGAGTAGGAGACAATCAACCATACTCATATTTACTAGACCCATGTCTTCTATATTTATTACACAACTTCTTCCTTCTACTCGATCACTAGATACCCTTTTTTCATCAAATGAGGGAAATAATACCATCAATCAACAATGCATAGTCCAATAGCATAAGTACTCAAGGATGAATTAGACCCTCACTCAGAATTACTTTAGTCACATCAATTCCCCTATACAAATACTCCCCCATAAAAACTTGTTTGAGATCCCCTTGGTTTGACATAACACAAATGTCACATTATATTAAACCTACTAGCAGTTCATAAAATAAAAGGGGCTAAATCAACACTGCCTCTAAATAGAAAAGCGTAAACCAAAGTTTTAATAAAAATTCATAAACAAATCTCAAAATTACAAGATCAATGAGGTAAAGAAACAAATTAATTCAATCAATATAAGGATAAGATTCTTGAGGCAAAGGACCCTACTCAAAATGTATGGCGATTGCCTAAACTATTAAATTTTAAAGTATCGTTGGTAGTATAAAAAGTCAAGTAGATAAAATAGCAAGAAATTACACTACAATAATTCCATACACATCAAATAATTGTGTGACTTCTCTTAAGCAATCAAAGTGGACACGGGGAATGGATGTGTTTCACCATACTTGCACTTGATATAAATTGCCCTTTTTCATAACATACCTATAGATGGTTCAATCCATAATAATAATTTTCTATTTTCTATAAGACAATAGGTGTAAATTTCTAGAACATAAGGTCTACTTGGTGCAAGGCATCACCTAAAATATAGGTAAAACATAATTTCCACTCCTTAATGAAGGGTTACGAGCTATAATATTATGAGCTCCTTATCTTACGTTCCTACTTTCAGATTCAAACCACTTGGATATTAACTATCTAAACATACTACCTAGGGTAATTAACTCTAACTGACACTTTCACCATAACATTATTTATATTCACTCCTTTTAAGATGAAAACAATATTGACATGGATATCAAAATATGTTGTTTATGCTAAGCTAGGAGAACAACAAGGGAGTACTAACTATTATTTCATTCAAATAAATGACTAAACTTGGTAAAAGACTCCCATTCTATGTGAAGAAATAAGTCTTATGTTATTCACAATCCTTTAGCTATTAAAGAGGTACACATGATTTATAGGAGAGGCACAAATCTTGTCACCAAGGAATCATCATGGACATGTTCTCTTCCCACACTATTCAATCAGATGGGAGTCTTAATTCAACTTGCATTCATGCATTCTTAAATGTTAAGCACAAATCAAGAGAAGTCTTGACTAGTTTAATTGGCATTGGTACATTTGGAGCAGTTTTTCGATGACCGTTCATCGGAACTCAGACAACAAAACATCAAAATTTTGATGAATTTGGTCATTGCTATTTTTTCATTGGTTATTCTGATGACGAGATTCATGTCGAGCTTCAGACAATACCACGTCAAAAATTTCTATGCACTCGTGGTATTTTTTTTAATGAGGAGACGTCAAAATTCTGACCTTGTTGCATCCTTCATCGCTGCAACCTCTACCGATGACCCTTTATATATCATCATAATCTTTGCCAATGCATTTTTACTTTTCCAGTGTCCATCGGGATAAGTCTTACTGATAGCCTCATCGTTTATCGACAAGACAAGATTTTTGCATTGCCGCTAGGTGGCATGTTTGTTTGATGAGGAGACGTCGAAATTCTGACCTTGTTGCATCCTTTTATCTCCTTAATTTTTTCCGATGACCCTTTAACATTGTAACCTTTGCTGATGCATTTTAATTTTGCTAATTTCCATTAGGATACGTCTTCCCGATAGCCTCATCGGTAAGACATCATTTCTCCATTGCTGCTAGTGTGTTTTCTGCCGATGGACAATCTTAAAGGAGATGTCAAAATTTGTTTGATTAAGATGACGGAGGAGGTTGCATCCTATGACATTTTTGTTGCAACATCATCAGTTGTCTTGTGGTGTTCATTAGAATTCTGATCTTCCCCAACCTTTAAAAAAAATAAAAATCTCGACTGCTTTTGTCTACACCGATGACCCTTTATCACCATAACCTTTGCTGGTGCATTTTAATTTTTACCAGGGTCCATCAGGATAAGTTATACCAATACCCTAATCGACTATCGACAAGACAAGATTTCTCCATTGCCTCTAGTGTGTGTTCTACTGATGGACTTAAATGGTGTATGTTATCTTGATCACATGCTTCTACTTGTCGGTGTTAGCATCGGGTTGACTTTTGCTGATTACAAAGGATTAATATCAACATCATTAATATCAATGAGCTTACAAAGGATTAAGTACGGTAGGTACTTCATTACCAGGAAGATAAAGATGAAATAGCTACAAGAATGCATGAGAATACTTATCATAAGGAATCATAATAGTAAATGCCAAAACAATTTTGCAACCAGTACATAAAGCATTCATAAATAGTCATACAAATAGTCATATTGTTGTTTACAAATACTATCAAAGGAGGATATTATAAAGATAGAGGCCTAGAACTTAGTATGCAGTCATGGATAATAGTGTAGGGTTAGGTATAGTCCTAGAGCTTGTTTAAAGGGAAACATGTGATAGTGCACGTGCCTAAGGAAAAATCTACAAGTAGATAATGATTAACAATCTACAAGTAGATAATGATATTGAGTAGGAAAAATCTACAAGTAGATAATGATAGTGAGTAGCAAGACTATCAAGAACAATATACATTCCCCCATCCCGAGGCCCTATCTGAAATAATGGGGGCAGCGGCAATGAACTGCTTTATCTTCCAAGGGTTCTAGCCATTTATCAATAGGGGGTCTGGTCGGGTGTTCATAGGGCCCCTACTATTCTATGGTAGGGTGGGGGGGCCCTACTATTCTTAGCCAGGGGCCTACGAGGTAGATTATTTGGAGGTCCCCTGCATGGGGGGTGCCCCATTAGAATAGTAGGGCACCCGGGTGTGCATGCATAGGGCCCCTACCATTCTAAGGATACACAGCTCAAGTAGATAATGATTAACAAAGAAAGCACTTACAAAGATATATCTAGTCATAAAAGATAATCATCTAAGTTGAAGACATGAGAAAATTGTAGAACACAAAGTAGATAGTTCTATCATAAGGCGTACACTCCATTTCAAGGCCCCAAAATTAAGGGAAATACAAGGAGATTCCATCAATGCTAATTGTAGTCCATACAAGCCTTGTCGCAAAGCAAATCAAAGATAAAGTACAGTCATACAAAGATAAGAAGATCAAGTCTATCAAAGAAAAAAAAGAGCTCAAAGGCATTCAAAGATGTAATAGTCATAAGGCATGCATAGAGGCTCAGTACAATGGTGATACAGTGTTGTAAACTAGTAATGAGGAGTGAAAAATAAGGATTGTGATAGAAATTAGGTTCTAAATACAGAGGCACATGATAGTAAGTTTGAGATTAGACAATGCAACATGGAGATATGATCACCTTCTATGAGAAATTAATGTGCAGTCATGATAGTTTTTTTTAGTAGATTGGACTACCATAAATATGCACATGGAAATGACTACAGGGTGGGAGTTTCAATTAAGTGAACTTCAAGTTAGAATGCAATTTCTTAGTATCATTCATTAGTTCAGGCATTAGTTTTTAGAGAAAATGTGGATTTCTAAGTTCATCATCAGTTTGATGCCTAAAAAGGTGGAGTTTTGAGGATAATTTCATCAGTTCTACATCAGTTAGAAGCCCCTCATAGGTCATACATGAGATAATATGGCTTTTAAATAATTTAATAGCTAAGTTACCGATTCGGGTATGGATTCACAAAATCGACAAAAAAAATCCTTGGGTATGGGTACGAGTACGTCCGTACACACACACACATATATATGACATAAAATCTACTCCAATGATATAAAAGTAGCTGAGAGAAAATGTAATCTTGAATTTATTTAGTTTATGACAGACTGAAATGAAATCAAAGTAAACACTCATACAATGAATTGCATAGATGCAGAAACTGATTTGATTAATGACGCTCAATTAGGTCTTGAAACCCTCAAAAAAATATTGATAATATCAGATATAGTCATCAAGATAGTAGGACAACAAAATATAGTGATAAATAATGCCACTATAACTATTGGAAGATCTCAGAGCTAATTGCTAATCAATATGATAACCAGTTGACCAATAAGAAATCACTAATAGCAGTTTCACATCCTTATGACAATATGAAGAAATCAATAGAAATATAAATAAAGATCAGATTGCACAAATGATGACAGGTTGTGTATTTATGACATTGTAGTTTGAATAGAAGTTTCGGTCAGATCAAACCCCTTACAAAAGGATGCAATGCATATGCGATAGCAATTTAAATTGTACACTTTGCAGCCATCACCACTTTATAAATTTGCCCCAAAACTAGGCACAACAGATGATGAATAATCACTGGGGACCCAACCACATAAGAAGGACCTTGGAGGAATCCAAGGGGAATCAGGCTCAGACCAGGACCTAGGAAAAATCAGAATCAGGATCTAGTAGGTTTAGTGAAGAATCAGTAACTTAGTTTAATAGTCAGTTTCTAGTAGTTCCACCTCCTTTTATGCATGCTCTTTCTTCATATTCGACCCAAAATAAACTCAAAATGAATAATGAATGAACAAAATGAGGCAGTGTGTCTATTCAAAACAAAATGAACAAAGGTTAAGGAATGAACAAAGGAAGTGTGTCTATTCACGAACAAAATAAACTCACAAAACCAATGAGGCATGCATTCACTTGTAATGGGAATTGTCTCGTAGAAGCATGTTCACAACCTACAAACAAGATTCTTAGAATCAATAAGATTAACAATGGAGAATAATGAAACATTGAAAAGTGTGTTACCATATTGAGCTTCTCTTTGTTTCAAGAATAGTTTAATATTCTCTACTTAATAGGACCAACCACACGAAGGTGAAAACTCATTTGGCCCCTCCACCCCTAATATCACTCTGAATTCCTTGTTAATGTCTAACATTCTTTTATCTATTAATGACACATAACACTCATTTATTATCATGTAACATTCATTAACACATAACATTCATCAACATTCATTAACACATATCATTCATTAACATTCATTAACAAGTAACATTCATCAACATTCATTAACACATAATTAAATTCATTAACACATAAAATCTAGTTGTTAACATATAATAAGATTACAATCATTTTTTCTTTCTTTTTTTTTGAAGCTTGAAGGTAAAGACTAAGTGGACGATCGTTGTCTTCATCATTTGTCCCCTCTTCAGTTATTCTTCCCTATGCTCATGATCTAGTTAATGTATTTCTAGTCCTGTACTCATGATGAGGATGCATATGCAAAGGGGGGTCCACTGTAATAACAAAGAAATGGGTTAAATTCATGAGTTTTATTATTATTGTTACAAGTATTTCATTAATTAAAAGAAAATTACAGGGGTGCTCTTTACCTGATGGGGCCACATCATCTTCTTGTCATTTTGTCTAGCTTCATCCTCAACATCTTGAACACCCTCAAAATCCTCTGGAGTTGAAACATGAAAGGTTACATTAATCAATACACCAATTACAATTAAATTTGTTTAAAGGAATAGCAGTTGTCCTCTTTACCTAGTGGGGCCCAATCATGTTCCTGATGGTGTCTACTTGGATCATGCTCAACTTTCTCACCATGGTATATATTCTCTAAAATAAAATGAGGCCTAGCCAACACTCTATCTATCTCCATCTCCTATGGGTGGCATGCTTCTACTAGGTCATCATGAATAAATTATGTAATGACATTAGAATTTAAAACACAATGAATTAATTATGTGACTATATATATAAGTGAAATAGATTTCTATCAAGAAATCAATATCAAATAGATAATATTCTAATTGTATACCAACACATTTCATTCATTCATTGATCATCATCATCATCATCATCATCATCATCTTGTTCTTCTTCATGAAAATTTACATAAGGAACATCATCAACTAACTATCGATCGTGACCATCATCTTCTACTTCTTTGGTATATTCTTCTTCCATCATATTATACTTTACTGGCCTTCATCTTGGATCATGTCTAACAACAAATGACCAACCCAATTTATGAGGAACCTCTGAGTAAAATACCTGCTCACATTAGCTTCGAAGAACATAGGGCTCATTTCTAGCTCGCTAAAATGACCTTGTATTAAACATTGTAAATACATTATCATGTTCAATAATAGTTCTGTCAGGATCATTTTCATTCAATCGTAGCCTATACCATTGGATGATCAAAATAACTAATTTGAAGGACATAAATTCACACTCAAGTATATCATCCAAAATCCCATAGTAGCGATTTTGTGTGACTTGAGGATGCATGCCTCTTCTAGATGAAACATTAGTCACCTGAAATACTGCACTTATTTGAGAATCACAAGTTTTTTTCGTGTCATCCAACTTTTTGATGCAAAATTTATGACCATTCCACCACATAGCCTTGTGGTGTTTCAACTGTAAAATGTCAAACATGTATAATATGTACATCATTACAATTGGAAGAAAATTAAATAATATGGGTGATTAATATATTTATACGTATATGTTTATCTCTTAAACCATGTGCAAAATCAATTTCTCTTTGTGTAACATTGTATCTCCATTATGGTGAGCTTCTTTAACCAATTAAGCCACACCTTCCCATGTTAATGTGCAACCAAATTATTGACATCATTGAATCCATACCTTCATCCAATCAAGATTGTTTGCAACACACAAATGTAGTGCATCCCACTCTCAACCAACTATATAAAAAATAACTAGAAATTTACAACTGAAGTATATTGAAGATTACGAATAAATTAACTGCAATATCAAATAATTACCTCTCACTTTTCTCATTGTACCTTTCCCCATAGGGTTCTCTCTTTCTAATTTGTTAATGGAGTTGGGATCCAAAATATGATCTACATGGATCTTTGCCACAAAGTTAGGAAGGTATTAAGTAATATACACCATAGTTTGGTATACCATATATCCCTCCACCATACAACCCTCGGGATGTGCTCTTTGTTGAACCAAAGACTTCAAAAATCTTAAGTGCCTCTAAACCATCCAAATTGACCTTGTGTGTACAGGTCCACACAATTCAATCTCCTCAACTTGGTTTATGTGGTAGTATTCTTGTGCATTGAAAAAATTTGAGGGTAGACACTTTTGCATTTCACATAATACATGAGGAATTTTTCTCTTCCAATATTTTATATATTCTTTATGTATTTCTTTAGATGACAACCACCTACAAGAGATTCAAGATGCAAATATATTAATGAGACTTTACAAAATAATATACAATATATTACATAACAAGTAATATCACTACAAATTGAACAAATATCACTACTTACCTCATGTATTTTCCAAGATCATATATAACTTGCTTGAAATTATTGTCGAAGTGTCTAGGAGAGATAGAGGTAGAGCGTACTGCAACAATTATAAAATGATCTTTTTCATTGTTTTCTAACATAATACAATGAAAAGTACATGCAATATACAAATATATAGTAGATACACAAGAACAAAAATTACCTTAATGAAGGTATGCCAATCATGCGTTTTCATCCCTGACCCAAATTCACTTTTCTTTGTTATGATATTGTTTATGTTTCCTGTAAATCCTATCGGAAATCAAATTTTTCATATGACTTCTTTTATAGAATTGCTTTGTTTCTCCGTTAATCACCAAGGAAGGGCACTTATTTTAATCTGGTCTATATCACTATTGATTGAATGACATTTTTCATTGCATGATTGGATTCCTGCATGTCACTACCAATTTTGATAATTTTTTCTTTGTCATGCCTTCCATCCAATATTTTCCATAATGTCTCTATTATATTCTTTCCAATATGTATAGTATCAAACAAATGCACAATTTGTAGCTTCTTGTAGTAGGGCAACCTACTAAATTGTCTGGGATAACTCTTTAGTCCCTTTGGAAGGTGGTCATTAATACCTTGACCACCTTCACAAGGCATATAATATATTAAAAAAGTTAACAATGACGATCAACATCAATTACATCATCAGTAAAAAAAACACAATATAAAAATACAAATTCCAAGCATAAACCATTAGATGGAATGACATTACCTTGACGATTAATTCTATTATATTCCAACTTCCATAGGTGAGGTGTCATTCTTCATGGCTTTGATGTAGTCTCTTCTTTCCCATTGAAAAGATGTTTTTTCAATATTTCGATACTTATGATTTTTCTGGAGGAAGTGCCTATACTCATGAAACACCTGTTTTCCTAAACTTTTTGAATAACGAGATTTCATCTTTGGACCACAAACCAGACATGCAAATTTTCCCTTTTTTTTTAAGACCTACAAGATCATGTATAATTGGATTAAATATGATAATTTTTTATATTTATAATTATGCGCAAGTTGATCATTATAAAATACCAGAAAAATGTGTTAGCCCTGGGGCATCATGAATTGTCCATACAAGCATTACATGGAATTGAAATTGTCTTTGTCTTTTGGTCTAGAGATGTCATACACAGTGACACCATTCCATAACTCCAACAACTCGTTGATAAGAGGCTCAATATATACATTCATATCTTTAACTTGGTACTTACCTAGTTGAATGAACAAAAACATTATATATTTATTATGACCATTTTGCTGCAATATTTATAATTTAATGTGGATGAATATTAAATGAAAAAATACCTAGAACAATCATTGCCAACACTATATGCTCCCTCTTTACTGACATCCATGGAGGAAGGCACAAAGAAGGAAGAAAGATCTTTTGAAACATGTATATCTTTCCCATTCATAGGTCAAAGTTCTACATATAGTATTGTTTAGGCCTTTATAATTTTTTCTTTTTCTATTGTTTCCTATATGCTATCTTTAGCTCTTGATTTTTATTATCTTGCTACTTTTGTAGCATCTTGATAATTTTATTTATGTAACAAAAGACTTGAGACCTTGGTTTTCCTTCATAATTAATATATCATAAATATTGAAATATATAATTATTTATTTTTTAGTTTCATATTTTTAGGTTTTTTATGATAAAGACTTTCATAATTTATAGTGATATATCAAAAATCTAATAAATACATCACATAAAAGGGGTGAAATTGAATCAAATCTTGAGAATTATATTTTGAAAATAAAAATAAAATAAGATGGTCAAATTGACAAGCTACCAAGGCTATTTTAGTGAAAGGAAGGAGGTCACGATTAATTGGGGGAACTAGACATCAAGGAGGTCTTGGTTGTCAACAATGGGTTCCCAACATGTGATTAAATTTTGTTAATTTTTATCTTTAACTTTCTCAATGGTAGCATGCATAGGTAAAAATAAGGTTTGAGTAGGGAGATTTTTAACCTCTAGCCAAACATCACCAAGTTAAGAAGCAAATGAACATATACATGGTGGAGGGATATATTCATCTTGTCAATGATGTGAAGGGCCTTAGGAACCATGGTGGCATTTTTTGGAGCTATGACAATAAAAAATATTCATGCACATGTAGTTGATCGGTACACCTTATGGCATAGAAGCATCTTTGTTGTTAGAAAATTATCAACACCAGAAAATGTACAAGACATTTCTTTAGTAGTCAATTAAACTCATAGATGAGAAACCTCCAAAGTCACTTTTTAATTTTAAATTATATATTAATTTTAAATTATATAGTAAACATTGTGTAGTGCCATAAATTATAAACCCTTTACAATTTCAAAATCCTTTTTGGGCCCTTGCTTTACTGCACCTCCTTCTGGGTCATTTTGAGCCTATTATGGCCTTCTCTCATCCAAACTATCACCATATACTAATGAGCTAACATGATACAATATCTTGGTAGACTATGTACTCTCCTAGCACCTCTATATTGTTTGTTTCCAGTCAAAAAGTTATTCTATCTTCTACATTATATTGCCTTATGTCCATAATAATTTCAATTAAAATACTAACTAGATAAATAATGATTGAACTTGGGTTGAATCTAGTGCCAATTTTGATGTGTGGTTCCCTCTAACTACACATAATCTCATCTAAGATCTGAGTAATATTTTAAATTTTTATTCTTTTTCTTAGAGAAATATTTATTTTCTCCAATTCCTTTCTCAAAGATACTAATTCTACTTTAATTATTTCACAATCTTCCTCTTCAGTCTTTAATTTGTTTTTATGACATCATTTCTCATTTTTTCTTCCAACTAAGATTTTTGATATGACATCATTTTGGAGAGTTGGGATAGAAGCCTACTTGGTGGTTTTGTTGGTGCAAATAAGGATATTTCATAAATAGTTGTTGGTTAGAACCTATTCACACACGTTAAGTTTACTTAGGATAGCTTAGTTGTCACATGACACAATCAATTAATATATTGTTCATGTTATTTATCTTAGGTGTCTTCATGTAAGTTTTTATCTAGAATATTATATTTAATATTATCATGAGGGTAGTTTTAACTACTCCCTCCTTACTTTCTATATAAGAAAGCTCAATGTAACATATCTATCATCTTAATATAATCTATATCTTGGTGAATTTATTGTTTCTCTCTTTATATGAAAGTTATTTCTAGTTGTGATCCTAAGCTTTGGAGGTTGCAAACTCAAACATGGTATTAGAGTGATTTGATTTACATCTATTTTCAGTTGAGACCCCTCACCAGATTTGTTGAGGTCATGAGAGTCTCCAAATTGGCAACATATATTTATGCCATTTCACTTGGTGCCACCCAAACTATGTTATATTTTACTCTCAATTAATATAAATATGTCTCCAGTCTATTAGTATGCATTCATTATCATTTCCCTATGATATTAGATTGTGTAAATTATCATCCAATATTCAATCTCCCACAATCCAATTTCCAAATTCGACTTTATTCTGGGGTGTAAAATTCTCAATTTTTTTTTAAGTCACCTCCACTCAATATGTTGTTGTAACGTCTTAAAATTGCAGCCCTTGCAATTTTCGACTGCATTTGGGTCTTCGCCTTAGTGTTTGTGCCCATCGACCTGATTGGAGACTTGAATATGCTCATGCACATCCAAAACACCTTGCAATCCAACAATGTACTTAGGGGCCACCTTGATCCTACCCCAAAATAGGGCAAGATCAGGGTGTGGTGCCTTGAGACCCCTTAATTAGGGCCTATCTTGATCCCCTCCCTTGGACCTAACTCAAATTTGAAGTGGGAAAATCACCCCTATGTCGGCTCGAGTCAGAAAATCAGTCAATTAATCCTACTAAAAAGTATATAAGAGGGATTTCTTCTCTCATTTGACATCTAACAAAAATACTTATCAAGCATCAGGGCATTTAAGAGATCAATAATTCAAGCATTCAAGAGAAATTGAGCATTTTTAGTGTTCCTTCAAGCTTTGGAGCAACAATAGAGTCAAGATTTCAAGCATTGAAGAGGAGACCATCATTCTACTTCATGAAATCATAATTTCATGTAGAGGCAAGGAAAACTTCACAAAGAGGTATAAGCATTTCATTTTCTAGCAATTCAACATCTCCTCAAAGAGGAGGATTTCTAATTTCAGTCCTTTCATTTACATTATTTCAACCACTTGGTTAATTCCAAAACTAGGGTTTGACCTGAAGGCAAACCCCTATTCCCAAAACATTTCCCTTTCTCCGTGTGTGCAAGAAATAGGTGCATAGTTGTACTTCTAGAATTAAGTTTTATTTGCAGAGACAAAAAAACCCTTTTCGACGTGAGGAAACTTCAGAGGACCAACTGGAGGGTGCCCCTGTCCAAACACACAGTCCCTACAAATTTTTCCTGATTTCTCAAAGAAACTCCAAATTATCTCAAACTTCTCAGATCTAGGTGTACGACTGAATCCTGAATCTATAGCTCGCTATTTTCACTTACTTTGTCTTCAATTTCATAACTTTGCCTTAATTCAATTAATCAACTTACACAAAAGTCAATTGTATTTTGATTTCAATCAATCTACTTAGTATCCAATCATTGCATCCTTTGGGATTGGATCTAGTAGATTCATCCCCCTCCTTTGAATGTAAAGTTTCCTCAAGTGAAAATTGAGGTTAGTGAATTTTCTCTTCCAAGTGGAGAATTTGCTAAGCTCCCAAGTTTCCATTTTACATTTTGGTGAACCCGACTCCTTACACCCTTAATTTTGATTTTTGTTTTCGAATCTAAGTGTATGCAATTTAAAATTCAAATTTTCATTTACAAGTTTAATGTCCTTGCAATTTTAAAAAATTTAGAGGTTGAATTCACAAAAACCATAATTTTTAGATTCAAAATTGAGCTAAAAACTCTTCATTTTTACAATTCAAAATTTTCATTTGCCTATTCAATTTTTTAAAATTTTAAAATTAAGTGGTTAAATCACAAAACCCTAATTTTTAATTTTAAAATTGACCTTGTCGATTGTGTAGACCTTGAATTTGGTCTTTGCTTCAATTTTAAAATTCATTTTACCTCCTTGCAACATTCAAATTTTCAAATTTAAATTTTTAAAATTAAGCGGTTTATGCAACAAATCCTAATTTTTATAATTAAATTAATCTTTTCCAAATTCAAATTTTCCTTTAAGCATTTAATTGGCTCAATTAAATCTAAAGCTTCTCATTATCCTTTTAAACATCATAAAAACTTGGCCCTTAGGTGTGCCCCTTTTTTTGTTGTCTTTCCAATCAATCATTCATCCTAAGTGTGTCCTATTTCGACCTTCAAGGCTTATTTTCACATATCTCAACATCTCCAATTCCCATATCCTTTTGAAATTTGCATTAAAATCACAATATCTTGCTTCTCAAAAAATTTGGTAAAAAGTTTGTCGGACCGTGTGTTCAGACCGTGCTGCTACCACCTTTGTCCCAACTTTTTCTGCTCAAATTTTGGGACCTTGCTTTGACTGTATTTTACTACACAATTCCAAAGATTTGTGAAATTTATTTAATTTTAGGTCACCCTAAGGTCGAAAACAAATTTGAATTTCAACAATGCTATTTTCAATTTAAATTTTAAAATTAAGAGGTTAACTACATATACCATAATTTTTAAAATTAAATTGATTTCTTCAATATTTCAACATTACAAAATTTCAAAATTTTAATTAAGAGGTTATATTTGCACAACTCTAATGTTAAATTTGATTTTCCCTCCTTTCAAACTTTTAAAATTAAGAGGTCATTTTCAACCCTAATTTTAAATTCAAATTTTTTTCTTCTAGGGGATAATTTCAAATTTAATTTAAGAGGTTATTTTAACAAAGCCCTAAGTTTAAATTTCAAATTCCTAGGAGATTGAATTATTGTTTCCAATTTCCTTTTCCTAGTGAATGAGTTTTACTACTATTAGTCCTACCTATAGTATCCCTATTAGAAGAAGTTATAGAATTAAGGCTGCCCAAGGTTTAATTACCAAGGAAATGGAGCCTAATTTGGCTAGCTTTTTCAATGAGGATATTGGTGGTTCTTCTAATCCTACAGATATTCTTGTTTATCCTCTTGATAATTATCATAATGAGGAGGAATCACTAACTAGGATATTCATTGATCAATTGGCAAAGATGCCCAATCAATCTGGTAATCTTCAACAATGGATGAGTCAAGAATACCCAAAAAGTGAAACTCTCCTATTGATTGAAGGATTAAAAATAATGACTCAAAGTGATAAACATGGAATTGATATCTTGCATTATTTTTCTCATATTCTTGATTCTAATATCATGGCTAAGAAGAGTTGTGCCAAAAACCTAGGTTATACACAACCTCCTAGTCAAATTAATGATTCCATTCCTTAGAAAAACCCTTATCCTGGTGGCACCTAATAGTGTCTTTGTAATCTCCTAATAGGGATGGCTCCTCACCGGGTGTACTCCAGAAGTGTGCATATTTTGTGAGTTTCTACTCACACTGTGGTTTTTTCCCATTTCGGTTTCCATGTGATAAATCTTGGTGGTCATGTGTGTTTGATTTTATGTGTGCATGTTTCTTATTAATGTGGCTTATACTAATAAGTGTTAAGTTTGAATAGAAACTTTGATTCAGGTTAAATCTGGTAAAAACTGGTATAGTGTTGATTCAACCCTCCCCTCTCAACACTGGTTGGGACTAACAATTGGTACCAGAGCCCTGGTCCTTAGATTTGGAAGAGCCTAATAGCTTAAGGAAAGATCCAAGATGATACAAAAGAAAGGTCCCAAGTTCTCTAAGGAGAACTACACATTATGGTGTGGTAGAATGAAGCTCTACCTAAGAACCATAGGAGATCAATACTAGAATCTAAGATCAGATCAAAGAGAAGAAATATAACATCACAACTATGGAGTTGATTTCTAGTACTCTATCTAATAACGAGTATGCTGAGATTCAAGATTTGAAAACAACCTATGAGATGTGGAATAAGCTAAAGATTATTTATGGAGGAGATCATCATGTACAAGGGGCCAAGGTGGGCAGTTGGAGGAAAATTTGATGAGATGAGGATGTAAGAAGGAGAGAATATAGAACAATACAATAAAAGAATAAAGGATGTGGTGAATTTCATCAGAAATGATAGAGGAAAACATGAGGAAGATGATGTGGTCAGCAAAATCCTGAGAACCTTGCTAACACAATATGCCATAAGGGTTTCTAAAATTCAAGAACTTAGATCTTTGGGAATAGTTAATATTACACTTGACTCCCTGATTGGTAAGTTGACTTCCTTTGAGCTGAGCAACTATGATAAAAATATGCCAATGATTGATGTTGCTTTCAAATCTTCCATGACACTTGCACCAACAATGAGAATAAAAGAAACCGAAAGTAGTTCTACCGCAAGAACCGATCATTCTCATGAACATGACAGCTTATTATTTGAAGAATAGGAACACGATGACCTTGAAGCTCTAATAGCAAGAAGGCTTCCAAGAGGAAAAGGGAATTACATAGGTAAACTACCCCTAAAGTGCTTCTCATGCAATAAAATAGGTCATATTGCATCCAGATGTCCTAACAATGATAAGAAGGATAACTTTAGAAGATACAAAGAGAAGAGCAACAAGGAGTGCTATCTTGCAGAAGGAGTTACCGATGAAGAATCAAAAGGATCTAATGGAGAAGGGATTGCATTTGTAGTGGTAAAGCAAGATAGCATAGAGGAAAGTGATATGGCATTGATTTCCTATTCAAACCGATGTGGAGACTAGGTAATTGATAGTGGTTGCACTCACCACATGATTGGTCACAGGAATAAATTCCTTAGCATGGAGGACTGTGACAGAGGACTAGTGAGATTTGGCAATGATGCTCCCTATGTGGTAAAAGGTAATGGATCTATTGCCCTAAATGATAAAACCAAGTGTGAAGATGTTTATTGGGTAGAAGGGCTAAAGTATAGTCTGTTAAGTGTTGCACAACTTAACAATAAGGGTTATCAGTTGGAGTTTACTAAAGGAATAAGAAAAATGAGTGATAAATCAAGAGGTCTTATTGCTACTAGTAAACAAACTAGAGGTAATCTGTGATGGTATGATGAAAGAATAAGTATCTTGTAGATTACTGAGAGGGGGGGGGGAGGGGGGTGAATCAGTAAACTGAAAAATTGATACAAACTTCCCAAACTCAAAATCAAACTCACAAAGTAAACTTTCACTTGTCAAGATCAATACTTATAAGAATACTCAACATCAACCGGTTAACTGTTATACCAACTTAAGAGTAAACATCATTCAACTTGTAAACATCAACATACTTCATCTCTCAATGCTTCCAATTATCATGCCTTATCAGAATAGTTGAGTAGTTAATCAAATCAACAACTAAGATCATAACCACAAAAACATTCACCACTTGACACAAATATTTATACGTGGAAAACCCAAATACGTAAAAACCACAGTGAGATGAGACTCACAAGATAGCTATCTGAACTCTTCTGAAGTTTGCCCTGTTAGGAGCCAAGCCTATTAAATCTTTTACAATAAGTCATGTTAAGAATTGATCCTGTTAGGAATCACCTGGTTAAGGGATTTACAAAATGCCTTGATGAAAAGGAAAATACCCTATTAGGAGTAACCTCAGTAGAGGGTTTGAGAATCCAAGCTAAGGACCACCTTGTTAGAGGATTTAAACAATAACCAAGCTTGTTAGAGCTTACCAGGTTAGGGAATTTCACTTATGTTGTAATTGTTAGAAAACAACACGTTTGATTGATCTATCTAAATAGCACTACATTTGCTTGATCAGATCCTTTTAAGCTTCAATCTGCATTTACACAAGCTGTAGTTCCATTCTCTGATTAGACAACCACACACTCAATTGATTTCAGCCTACACTTTGCCAACACTTTTACAAATAACTTCATCAACCTTAAATACAAATCAATTAGGTCGATAACACAACAAAAACCTAATTCTCTCATAGAGATTACAAACAAATCAATTAAAGTGTGACCATTGGATTTACATAGCAATCAATACACCTTCTTCAAGACAATTACAACTGCTCCATGATCACCACTTCATTGGACTTTGTAACGCATCACGCGCTATGCATTAGATGTAATCCAATTTGCTCATTCCCTAGACAATCAATCAATCAAACAAACAAACAAACATATGCACCAAAATAGTCTGAACATATCCTCATACAATGATCACACATGTCATTATCATTACTGCTCAATATTAGATCTTAAACTAACAAATCTTGAACGGTTAGGTTTTAACAAAGACAACTAGTAGGGTTTAACGGTTACAATGCATAGAAAGGGTTTTAACCTTATACACTGGTTTACCAGTTTAACTCACAAACAATCATATCAGTTTACAACATCTTCATCAAAGCTCTTCCTACTGGTTACAAGACAATATCAATAACAACAATATCAACAATATCATAAATACCATCACCAATTCAATTGACATCAATGACAACATAACATATCATTAATGCAATCTTTATGCAAATGCCAACAATCTATTCTACCTAGAAACCATTGTAGGAAGATGCCTAATGGAAAAGGTAGAAGATAGTTGGTTGTGGCATAAAAGATCATGTAATGTTAATTTTCATATCACAGCAAAGGTTAGTAAAATGAAGTCTCACAGAGGTATGTCTGACATTATGAAACTTAAGAATGCTATGTGCAAAGAATGTCAACTAAGAAAGTTGACTGGATCTAGTTTTAGAAACAATTCTTATTCATTTGAGAATATGTTGGACTTAGTGCATACAGATTTGTGTGGACCTATGAGGACTAAGAGTTTCTATGGGGATCGATACATCATTTTGTTTGTAGATGATTTCTCAAGAATGATGTGGGTTGTATTCTTGAAAGAAAAATTTGAAGCCTTTCACATGTTTAAGGTCTTCAAGGCTTGAGTGGAGAGAGAAATTGATAGGATTCTGAAATGTTTGAGATCAGATAGAGGAGAGTTCACCTCTCAAGAGGTAATAAATTACTATGAAGAATAGGGGATTATGAGGCAGATGTTTGCACCCAGAACACCTTAGCAGAAAGGGGTTGCTGAAAGAAGAAACAAAACTCCAATTGATTCTGCAAGGACTATAATGATTCAGAAGGCTATTCCACATGTCTTCTAGAGAGAAGTAGTGAGTACTGTTGTGCATACCTTGAACCAGATATAGGTTAAGAAGGGGAGAAATAAGATTCCCTATGAATTCTGGTGTGGATACTCACCCAATGTGAGTTACTTCAAGGTATTTGGAAGTAGGTCCTACATCAAGAGGGATGAGTACTTTGGAAATTTTAATCCTAAGAGTGATGAAGGAATCTTCTTAGGTTACTCCACAAAGAGTAAAGCATACTGGTGTTTGAACAAAAGGACCGGTAAGATTGTGGAAAGTGCAAATGTTACAGTAGATGAGTTCTTTGAGAAAAATGAATAGGATAAAAAGAATGAACTAGAGGACTAGCAAGGATTCCATTACACTGTACCGGTCAAACCTACTGCAGAGAATCCTAGTGTAGCTGCAAATGAGGAAGCATGTGAAGTAGAACCTGCACAACTGGTAGAAGAATCTCCAAGAAATGAACCACCACCACCAAGGTATGTCATAATCAATCATTCTACTGACACTATTATTGGTGACAAGAATGTAGGAGTATTGACTATAAGAAAAGAAAGTGAGAGTACCTATTTCCTCTCTAAAATTGAGCCCAAAACCAAAAAGGAGGCTCTGAAAGATGAGGACTAGATCAAGGCTATGGATGAAGAACTAGAGTAGATTGAGAAAAATGAAACCTGGACCCTTATCCCCAGACCGGAGAACAAAAATGTGATATGCGCCAAGTGGGTGTTTAGAAAAAAAATGGATGAAACTGGTCAAGTAGTAAGAAACAAAGAAAGGTTAGTCTGCAAAGGGTATGCACAGGAAGAAGGTTTAGATTATGGAGAGACCTTTTCACCAGTGGCCAAATTGGAAGGGGTCAAAATCTTGCTTGCTTATGCTGCTTACAAGAATTTTAAGGTCTACCAAATGGATGACAAATCGACATTCTTGAATGGTGTTTTAGAGGAAGAAGTGTACATTGAGCAATTAGAAGGGTTTGCTTCAGAAGATGGAAGAGATGTGGTATGTAAGCTGAAAAAGGCTTTGTATGGGCTAAAACAAGCACTAAGATCTTGGTATGAGAGACTGCACTCATACTTGATAAGTATAGGGTTCATGAGAACCAGTGACAACAGTAAATTGTATTTGAAGAATGGAAAAGAAGGAAAACATCTGATTGCAGAGATTTTTGTAGATGACATAATCTTTGGAGGAGATGATGAAATGAGAAAAGGTTTTGCAAAAGAAGTAAAGAAAGAATTTGAAATGTCCATGATAGGTGAAATAAAATTATTCATTATTCTACAAGTTTTTCAGCTAAAAAATGGTATATTCATTAGCTAGACCAAATATATAAGGGAATGATTGAAGAACTTTTGAATGGAAGTTTCCAAACCTGTTGGAACTCTGATGGTTACAGGTTGCAAGCTTTCCAAAGACAATGAGGCTAATGAAGTGAATGAGACACTATACTGATCCATGATCGGTAAGTTGCAGTATACAGTGCACAGTAGACCAGATATAGCACAAGCAGTTGGCTTGGTTGCTAGATTTGCTGCAAATCAAAAAGAGACTCATATGGTGGTAGTTAAGAGGATATTTAGATACCTTGAGGGGACTGATGAGTATGGTCTTTGGTATCCACATAAGGGAAACTTAAAATTAAGTGTCTTCACCACTGCAGATTGGGCAAGGAACATTGATGACAAAAAGAGCACTAGTGGAGGTGCATTCTTTGTTGGAGATAGGATTGTGTCATGGACAAGAAAGAAACAAAATTGTATCTCTCAATCCACAACCAAGGTGGAGTATGTGGCTACTGCAATCAAATGTACATAGGTAGTATGGATTAAGAAGATCTTGGAAGGTATCCAAGAAAATGTGACTGAACCGGTGATACACTGTGACAATACAAGTGCCATCAACATATGAAAAAACCCAATAATGCACTCTTAAACCAAGCATATTGCAATAAAATACAATTAACTTAGGGAATAGGTACAGGACAAATAACTTACACTGGAATATGTGCCAACCAAGGAGTAGGTTGCAAACATATTCACCAAGCTGCTACCTAAGGATACTTTTGAGTATCTTAGAGGTAAGCTAGGGGTAATTCCCCTAAATGCTCTAATATGAGTGAAGATTGGAACAACATTAATCCGATATGATTTTCTTGAAAATTATATGTATTTGGGTTGATGATTATGGACTAGTCCTATTAGGGGGAACAGTCATTGCAGGATGTGAAATAGGATGTCTCGACTAAACATTTGGCATTGTTGTCAAAGGGGGAGTGAAGTCAGATGGAACATGAAGGGAGATGAAGTCAGATGTGACATGAATGGAAGCCAGTGAAAGGGGGAGGAAGATCTTTACTGAAGATCAAAGAGAGTAGTTGATCGATATAATAGAAGCAGAAGTGTCTGGTTGCTAAAAGAATAATTTGAAGTTTTTCCATCAATGCCAAAGGGGGAGATTGTTGGCATAACTGATGGTGTTGGCACAACCGGTTCATCAGTTTGTATTATCATTGATGACCAACACTTATCAGTGAATAAGTCCAAGCTCATAGGCAAGGAAGTGTGGTAAACCTCAATGGTTTACTCATGGTTGCAAATAGTATAGAGGATTCAGTGCTTCCCTAGTATGTATCATTGATACACTTAAGCAATGTGTTGATCGAAGAAGAATCGATTGAAGGATAAAAAGAGTAGCTAATCGGTTAGTCAAGCATCTAATAGGTGTTAAGATCAGTTTCTTAAACAAGTGATCATGATCAGAATACTCTAGAAAGACAGGTGATCAGTAACCGGTGGCAAAATATGAAGAGTTACACTGGTGAATCGGTGATACAGGTTGAAGAATGCTATCCACCAAGAATCTCAGAGAAGTGACTAGTAAGCTAGATGCAATGATCAAAGGTGAGTCGATCATGGTGAGATATCATCAAAACAAACTACTAGTGAAGTCTACAATAGTTAACAACCAGTTAAGGTGATATTTTTGTGGATTTTATGGTTCATATTAAAAAAGTAGAACACAACCTAGAAGTTGGTAGAATTATGAGTTGTGGTGGCAGATAAGGATGAGTTGTTGATGAGATTGATGGAGAGCATGTAGATAAAGTGCGATAAAATTTGAATTTCAAATCTACCGAGTGTTAGGTGTAAACTCATTTAGGAATCAACATGTATTTGCCGGCAAAACATGGTATAAAGGTTTTTGGCGAAAACCAAAAAGTTTGATCGTAAAATTGCTAAGTGCAATTTCGAAGAGAGGCGATCCAACAAGGTGAGAAGAGTGCAAAACTGCTAAGTGAATAACATAGTGGTGAAGAGAGTATGCAGAGCTCAGATAGAGTGAAGAGTAGAGAAAGAATGCTGAGAACCAGTAGAGTGTAGAGCAAGTGAAATTCAGAGCACTAGTAGAGTGCAGAGCAAGTGTAACCAATTGTCAAAGAAAAGAGCTTCAATTGGATCTGATTAAGCTAAGAGTAGCTACTATAGCAGATCATTCTCTCTATTGTTTTCTAATAACTACAACAACAAAATCCCTTAACCGGGTGACATCTTAATTGATGATCCTAAGTCCTTTAACAAGGCTACCTTTAACAGGGTAAAGGTTCTAACATGCCCTAAATAAAATCCCTTAACTAAGTGACACCTAATAGTTTATTTTTAATCTCCTAACATGGATGGCTCCTCATCAGGTGTACTCCAAAAGAGTGCATATTTTGTGAGTTTCTACTCACATCGTGGTTTTCTCCAATTTGGGTTTCCACGTGATAAACCTTGGTAGTCATGTGTGTTTTATTTTATGTGTGCATGTTTCTTATTAATGCTGCTTATACTGATAAGTGTTAAGTTTGAATAGAAACTTTGATTAAGGTTAAATCTAGTAAAAACCGGTATAGTACTGATTCATGCCTCCCCTCTCAACACTGGTTGGGACTAACATAAACTACAATGTGTTTGGTAAAAATTTTAACATGATTGATGTTGTTGACATGACACATCCTCTCGCATCACATGGTCTAGAGCGAGATTGGACCTCGTGAACTCATGCTTCACTACAAGAAGCTCTCACCAATCGAGTTAGGCCCCCAACCTTGACTATGTAATGACATTGAATGTGACTTCAAAAAAATATTTTGTAAATAAAAATACTAAATAATAGATAATAGATAATAGATAATAGATAATAGATAATAGATAATAGATAATAAATAATAAATGATAAATAATAAATAATCAACTTGTTTTAAATAAATATAATAAATTTAATCAAACACTTAATTATGTGAATGAGAAGACATTACAAGAATTTGCATGTTGCAATACTTAACAAAACATGAACACTTAGTGAGCCATGACACTCCAATTTATGGTGCATTTGAAGTAGTCAAATTTATGTTTTCAATTAGTTATTGCTTTCTAAATCAAAAAATAAAATATTTTACTTACCACCTTTGGAGTTATATTTAACGACTAAGCCTGTTTCATTTTAAAATAATTTTGTACTTAGATATCATTGACTAACTCATACACGTACTTGCATTAGGATTCAAGGAGCATTAAAACAAGGAATTCATTATTACATCATCTAGGACATCTCTACTTTCTAATTGTCTTGAATAATTTATAAAATTCATTGACTCAATATCAAAGGTTTTTGAACAAGGAGAATAATATCATAGGTTTGTCCCCATCATGAGGCAAAACAAAACAATATCATGTGCTGAAGAATACAAATAAAACAATCCAAGTATATCATGAGGCAAAACAATATCATTGAGCAAGTCAAGAATCCCACGTTGTAGCCAAGCATTCAAATTTGGTGACAAAAGTTGAGATGAAAGGCCGTTGGAAGCCATGTTTTCACGTATAAATGTTACCTCATCTTTGCCACAAACATTTCAAACAAACGATTTAAATAGGCAAGCATAGTAAGGTTGGCTTTGAATTGTCAGGAAATGAATGTTACCTCATCTCTACTGTATGTACACTAGGAAAAAATGATTGTGTGCTTTGAATTGTTAGGAAATGAATGCAAACTGGTAGCTGGAACAATATAGAATTTGTTAAAAAAGCAAAGAATTGTAGGTTGTACGCATTGTTTAAGGTAAGTGTTTCAAGAATTATCTCATCTCTGCCACAAACATTTCAAACAAACAATTTCAATAGGCAAGTATAATAAGGTTGGCTGAAATTTTCAGGACATCTCTGCAGTATGTGCACTAGGAGAAAACGATTGTGTGCTTTGAATTCCATTCTATTCTCCTTTATCAAATATACTTTCACCATGGAACTATTAACCATTTTCTAAACCTCACATGTGACTGTACATCTAGAGTGGGCATTGGGTACACAACCTTGCCTCATCTACTACTTACATGTGACTGTACATCTAGAGTGGGCATTGAGTATGCAACCTTGCCCCATCTACCACTTACACTGTTGTAAGTATTGAAAAGGACTTTGAGAACATCAAAGAGGGGAACAAGTTTTCTTTGAACCTCTCACCATTATTCAAATAGGCAAGCATAGTAAGGCTAGCTGAAATTTTCAGGACATCTCTGCAGTATGTACACTCGGAGAAAATGATTGTGTGCTTTGAATTCCATTCTATTCTCCTTTATCAACTTAAAATAAATTATTCTTTCTAAACCTCACATGTGACTGTACATCTAGAGTGGGCATTGGCTACGCAACCTTGCCTCATCTACTACTTACATGTGACTGTACATCTAGAGTGGGCATTGGGTGCGCAACCTTGCCTCATCTACTACTTACATGTGAGTGTACATCTAGAGTGGGCATTGGGTGCACAACCTTGCCTCATCTACTACTTACACTGCTGTAAGTATTGAAAAAGACTTTGAGAACATCAAAGAGGGGAACAAGTTTTCTTTGAACCTCTCACCATTATTCAAATAGGCAAGCATAGTAAGGCTGGCTGAAATTTTCAGGACATCTCTGCAGTATGTACACTTGGAGAAAATGATTGTGTGCTTTGAATTCCATTCTATTCTCCTTTATCAACTTAAAATAAATTATCCTTTCTAAACCTCACATGTGACTGTACATCTAGAGTGGGCATTGGCTATGCAACCTTGCCTCATCTACTACTTACATGTGACTGTACATCTAGAGTGGGCATTGGGTGCGCAACCTTGCCTCATCTACTACTTACATTGCTGTAAGTATTGAAAAGGACTTTGAGAACATCCAAGAGGGGAACAAGTTTTCTTTGAACCTCTCACCATTATTCAAATCATTGTCCATAATTAACTTGAGGTGATGGTCATATTCATAAAAGAAGAAAACTTAAAATATTTAATCAATTTTCTAAACATTATAATAAAAAGGAGAATAGAGAAAATGATACTTCAAATCAAATCTTTGTTAAAAAATCTAAATGAGTTATAAGATAATCAATTTTGTTGGATGTAATATTAAATGGTAAAATGGTCAAACACATTTTATTAGATCTAGTAGAAAACATCAATACTATGCCTAATCTAGAAAACATTTTCCAAACTATACTTACATGAGACGACAATATATGATATTGTTAAATATAAAACAAAATTTGTCTATGTCTCATAGGAAATTGGAGGAATGTACATGTAGATTTTATTCAATCATCAAATAAAGGTTGAATTTGGAGCTATAGATATGTATAAAAGATCCCAAGAAGCATTTAACATCATATTAGATATTAAATTGTTCAATAATAATAAAAGGATTTTTAATGAAGATAACAAATAATTAATACTACGAGGGACATTTGGAAGAGTAGTACACATGTTATTCAATGAAGTGGTGAATGATACAAATATAGAGACAATAAAATTCAAGAATGAAGAAGAGAGTAAAAAAAAGGGAAATAAATTTTACATATGAATGTTACAATTCTTGTGAAGAAATAGGATGAAGAACCTAATTTGAATGTGAGATATTAAGATATTGATAGTTATTCAACTACTGTGGTTGACATGGTAGAAATTTGAGCATGGGAAAATCCAAAAATTAAGAAAAAAAGATATTATTGTTAAGAATCGCATGATGTTATTGTTGAGCTACAATTAATGAGGATTAGCTAGGACCCAAACCTTGGATGTTCCATTTGCTGCTAGAATGCTCTAACAACTAAGATATTGGCCCCTCTATGGCTAGCCCATCGCCGGTCTGAGTGTGACTTATTTCCAACAGTTATAACGACCATAAAATAAAGTGAATATATCCAATTGAAAAGTTTTGATAATTTTAGTAAAGAATAGATAGCTAGAAGAAAATATTAGAAAATTAATCACATATGCTTAAGTAATTTCTATTACATTAATTATTTGTCATTCTATTTTTCTATTTTTTTCCTTTTCTTATTTTTCCTTATTCCTATGTTTTCTCCCTTTCCTTTTCTTTCCACTTATTCATATTCGTCTTTCTTGAAATTCAATTTTTTCATCATCTTCTCATATTGTAAATATGTACTTTTACTCAGTATGTTATTGAAGTATTCCTAACTCAAATTTATAGGTATTAGTCGTATAATTGGAGTTACTAAACCCTCTAATTCTTCTTTAATTACGACCTCAATATTTGATAGATATGGTTTAAAATATGGCTCACAAGTAAAAAATCTAAATGGTGAATCACCCCTACTTCTACCTGCACTATTGCTTCCAATCCTTCTATCTAATTGATCCTTGAATTCATCATATTGCTTTATTTGATTTATTAATATAGAAAAAAAAAAAATTTAAAAGGGATAGCTATGTGTTTTAAAGTTTCATCATTATTGAGAAAAATAATTACTATCTATCCCTTTGTTGGTGGATTCCCACTAGTATTGACAACTTTCCAATTGTGCTTAATTGAGGCTTCCATATCCTTATATGATATTTTTTATATGTTTCTTCAAGTTTTATTTTAATCTTCTTTCTTCTTCAATGTTTAGCTTTAAAGTCATCTCAATTTTAAAAAAAATTCTCTTAACATCTTATTGTCTCCATTTCCTAAGGATGTTTTTAATTTGTAATTTTATTTTGATCTTTTATTCATTTCTAGTGGATCCATTAGAATTGCTTTAGTGGTCACATATTTCCAATCCACTCTATATATCAACCTCAAAGTTCATAATATTGCTCATAGGTTAGGTCATAGTATATGTTAGTACATATCTTATTTAGTAAAATTATTAAACTATTAATAATCATTTCCTTGTTAGTAATATTTAATGTAAAAGTATTTCTTTATTTCTATAGTTTTCTTCTTATACATGCCACAAACCAAAGTATTGGAAATGGAACACAATAATGACAATGAAATATACTCGAATGAGGTCTAGATTATTTATGTTAGAGAAATTTATTGTAGGGTGTTACAATAAGAAGGAAACCATAATAGTGAATTAGATAACATAAATGTTAAAGTAATTCCACACATTTATATGTGTCAAAAGATATATCTACTCATATATTATTTACAAAATATAATTTTTTACCTACAAGCAAAACCATACATATGAAAATTTGTTGGGTAGGATCTATTACTAATAGTTTACCATTTTAAATAATTCTCTATCATTTTTTCTCTATCTTTTCCTTATTCATATCATCTTGTGGTGAAGATATATGCTCATATAGCCACATATTAGTGTAGGAACACACATGTCCACATGTCCTTATGCATTTAATCATTACATAATTGGTACAACACACCATCTAATGTGGCCAAACTAACATTTTGGTGACTTTGAGTTTATTTTATTTTTTGTTTTTGACTTTGAGAAGTTATTTTGTAGGGTAATCATAGGTCTTGGTGCTAGTTGGAATGTTATGAGAGGATCCCTTTTCATTATAGGTGCTACGTTTATACTAGGAATTTGGCTTTTGATTCCTCCCATTGTGCTCATAGGTTGTCCTTAACTTGGTGAAGGGATGCCCATTGTGATCACCTTACTATTTTTCTTGATGATGTTTTTGACGGTGATTTACATGTTCTTTCTAAGGATTCAAATAAACCCATTCTTGAATATTCTTCTCTTGGCTTCATTGAAATGTCTATGGATATACGACTTGTTTCATTGCTAGTTTCTTCCCAACTTCTCTCAAGCATGTCTCATTCCCCTTTGGCTTGTTTATCTCAAGTTTATTCTATTGTTCCCAAGCGGTTGGGTGTTTTTTTTGCTACTCTTGTTAATCCTTCCTATGCTCATATGGTTGTCCCTAATTCTTCCTAGTTTGTTGCTAGTAAGGAAGATATTCTTTTTTTTGTTTTCCTAGTCACTGATTGTCTTATTATTGTTTCATCTAGTAAAGTTTCTAGATCTTGTGATGATGTTATGATTCATGGTATTCCTTCAATACCACCTACTTCAATCCATGTTATTCCATAGGTGGGGCTTCTGAAGGGGTTTCCTCTTCCCATTCTCCTAGGCTTATTTGTCGGGATGATAGCTCTAGTTGGATAACTGTTTGAATAAGGAAAAATATGTAAAAATGCATAATATGGTTTCTATTCTAGATCAGTTGTAATTTTGGTTACCTTTTGGGTAATTTTGTATTTTTTCTGTAATAGGGTTTGGGCCCTACAAAAAAACCCATTTATTTTAATAAAAAATAAATTCTAAAAACAATTTATAGCTTTTGGACTTGGATGATTCTTTAAGTGGATATTGTTTCAACATTGGGGATCATTTGAAATATACATGGATGATAAGTGATAGTGATGGAGCCATTGTAAACGACTACAAATGCCAAGGTTTTGCTGCTGCAGAAAGGCTCAACGGGTATTTTACAGAGCTGGTACTCAGTGGATTGGTTAATTGCTATCAGAGATGACTAGTGGTAGGGAATGGATCTCTTATTGGGCGAGAGAAAAGAATTGTTGGGAGATATGCCTATAAGGGTGTGAAGCCATTGTAGAAGACTGCGGATGCTATGGTTTTACCATTGTAGAAAGTCACAATGGGTGTTTTTCAAAGCCGATACCAAGGGACTAGTTAACCATTGCTAGAGATGACTAGTGGAAAGGGAAGGATGTCTCTGTTGGGAGAGAGAAGAGTGTTGTTGGGAGATATGCCTGCAAGGGTGGTTTTAACGATGCTATTGTTGGCACCCTCAAATTTGTTTTGAAATTCGGAGGATTGTGGAGAAGGATAAGATTATATCCCAATAAAAATTCAAATGTCCTATTGGTGGGCATGTTTATTTCATCAGTGACCTCCTATCTTGGTTACCCACAACTTAATTTATGTATTTATGGGTCTGTCATCATTTAAAAATTGGCCCCTAGAATTCTACTGTAATCCTCTTAGTTGGTCATGTTCTCAAAGGGTTCCCGATATGAGTTGGAATAATTTGGGGTATTTCCCTAGATTATTTTTTATCCAATGTGGCAATTTGGATGTGCTATATAAAGTAACTCGGGACACGGTGAAATAAGAAATGACATCCCACTGAGCCTCGAGTTAGCCTTTATCTAGATATTCGGTAAAATGCTTTAAAGATTCGACCGAGAGATGACTTGATGTTGCAAGCTGAATTAAGCCTCTCTCGAAACTCGATAAAGTCAATTTTGTATTTGAGCGAGTACCGGGTTGCTTCCAGTACATGGTAACTTTGTAGCGACTTGAAGCTCAGTAATAGATCTATAGGTACTCCACCGATGGCCCGAGTCTATCATGCTCAAATGACATGTCCAAAGGTTTGTGGTTAGGTGACAACAATTGTAGTATCTCAAAACTTGTTAAAAGGGTTTCTTTCCTTGACCGAGTGTCTGAGTAGATAGCAAGTGAGGCAGTGTAATGAATGGAGAGTAATAGGCTGGATTGGAGTTTACAGGTAGCATTGAATCAACAGGAGGAAAAGTAGGATTATGTAGTTCTATGTAAGCCCAAATCATTAGCTATGCCATCAAAATTGCAAGGGTTTCCTAATGGAGTTGAAAAGGTCCAAAAAAATGCCAATACGAAGCATATCATAGCTATTGAATCATGTATAGATTGCAAAAAATCAAGGTCATTATGGACATCTCACACAAGTTTTGTAAAGAAAAAAAGCTGAAAACACTGATTTGCATGAGTTGATGTAGTGTGCAGATAAGATCAAATGTGTGAACGAGGCAGTTGACTTCTATCTTTGTGTGCTTCAAGCAAAGTGTTCAATCAAAGCAACATGACAATGTTATATATATGCAGAGCATTGTGAAAATAAACCTGTGATCGTAAACTTATGCTCAGAAGGCTACAAAATGAAGTCCGTGGGTGTCATAGCCACATCTTGGGCCAAGAGAGAATATCTGAAATTGATTGTGTTGCAAAAAATATGTAGAAATATTAAAAAATTATAAATTAAAAAATCTATTGTGTAGCTAAATGGGTATTAAAAACACATATGGTTGCTAAAGAGGAACAAGAAGCTCAAAGTTCTCTCGCAAGACTAGTTTATAGATTGCAAATAATTTTGATCTCTGGAAATAAAATTTTCCCCTTAGAACCAAAGAACTGTGGAGACAATGAAGGGTAAAGACATAGGTAATGCAATTTTGGAGCCATGCAGTCCTTCTTGGTGGAATTTCACAAAGTTCTCCCCTACCAGGAAAAACAATGAGAATCTTGCACCCATGGTCATTGGTAATTTGATTCACAGGGTGGTTGGTTTTCATTCAAGCACTTTGACCTTGGCATCAAGGCCTTCATGTGTAACTGTCCAGGTAGTTTCACTTCAAGACAAAATAGAGGAAATGGGTTCTACTCGGTCATACCTTATGTAAATAGGCTAATTGAGGAAGAGTTTTTGGACACATCTAAACAACTAGTAGCTTTTTGCAATCCTTGTAATTATAAAAGGGATACCACAACTATGATCATGATTAATCTAAAATATCTGTATTCTGGGCGAATCGAAGCAGGACAATGCTAATCTAGGGTTCCAAATAAAATCATAAATGAGGGTTTTCCTAATATTTAAAAAAATCTCAACTAGTAATGGATACTATCTTTTGAATATTGTAGAGATTGTATCCCCTTGTATTTTCAAGGCTCATATGAATTAATGTGTTAAGTATATTTTGATTCGTCTTGATATTTCTTTGTCGGTGTGTAATTAGTTTTATGGGTTTCCTTCAAGGAAGGAAAAAACTATATTTGCATGTTACTGTGAGTTTTGGAGATGTCAAATGAATTAATAAGAATGGTTAATGTAGTTAACAAATTGGGCTATATTAGTGTTAAGCATTAATGCTTTGAAAGCTCACTAGTTAGAGTTTTTTAATAAATTGAGTTCATCCTCTAAACTTGTGGGTATGACTTTGTTCTCTAGGATATGCACAAACTTGAAAATGTTGTTCAAAATATTTTTTAGAAGCATTTTACAAAATCATCTCTTTCCATTTCTTTCTTTCTTTCTTAATATAGTACAAAGGGAAGATTTCAGTATGTGTGCTTGGTATCCCCTTGTACCCTTTGAGAAACACATGTTTTGTTTTCTTAGTTGGGTTTCGAAGCTTATGGGATTAGTAGTATGCACAGGGTAATTGTAAAAATTCCCCTTATAATTGAGAAATATCTACTAGTTACAAGCCTCCATGATTAAAACATTTTCAAAAAGCACCCTAAGCGTGTAGGTCCAAAATAGGAACCCCCTCCTGAGTTAGGTAGAGCTCGAAGTGAAGAAGGCTTGGTAAGGCCTTCTTGTGTTGTGTTTTCCTGTCTTCAACTTGTTGATAACTTGCAGTTATATAACCTAGGAGCATTATTTTCCTTAAGGTTAGAGGTAACAAGAAAAATCTCCAAAAACTGGTAGAAGATATCCCCGTATCGATGGTGGATCAGAGCACCCTTTAGTCTTGGGTGTGAGGTGATACAAATGGGGGGGGTAAGGATATTTCCAAGCATCGAGAGAACCGTTGAATAGGGTTTTCAAATGAAAATATTGTTCCCAGTTGTGAGAATGGGCAATGCGGGTTGGTCTTTGGGAGGGCCGGTTCTGCTCAAGAAAAGGCACCCACTATAAAATCTATTTTTTTGACTTTAGCTGTGGAGGATGAAAAAGAGATAGAGTATAATGTAAAAGTTGTTTTGGGGCTAGGTTTGATTGGTCACTTGAGAGGTCTTTGGTCAAGATTATGTTAGCTTCATCAGAAGAACTTTGGAAACTAGGAACCGATCTTGGATGGGTGTGTTCAAATCTACCCAAATGCTTGAGGGTTTTTTGTGGTAATTTTTGAAATAGTGGAAGATAGAGATAAGATTCTCTACAATCATCAATGGAGCTGGGATAGTACCATTTGATCATATTGAAATGTTGGCTTCTGACTTTCAACCTAACTACTGAATTTTTTGATAGGATTCCTATTTGGGTAATGCTTCCTAACCTCCCTTTACATTATTGGTTTGACTCCTATCTAGAGGCTGTAAGAAACTCTTTAGGAAGTTTTTTGATGGTGGATTAGGGATTCTCCAATATTCTGCATTCAACATATTCAAGAATTTTGATGGAGACAGATGTCACTAATAATTTTCCAAAAGTGATTTTGATTAAAATGAATGGTTGTTGGATGCAATCTTGGGACTATAAAGGAATCCCATTTAGATGTAGAAGGTGTTACCAAATATGGCATATTATAGCTCAATGCTCAAAACATAGAGTATAAAATTTTATACTTGGTGGAAATATGTGTCTCCTTTCCATTACTTTGTGGAGAAAAATGATAATAGTTAAGAGATTGATCCCCAATCTTTGAGTGGATATGACAATTTTCTCAAGGATCTAGATAATGATTTTCCCTCTCTATCAGGTTGTAATAGGATTTCAATTCCAGATTTGAATAGTGCCAAAGATGGATTTTGAATGGAAAAGGGACATTTGGTGGGGTCTATTCCTACAGAATGTAAGAAATGAAATAGTATGATACCTTTGTAGGGCTGCAAGGTGGAGTCCTAGATGGAAGAAGGATAGGGTCTGTTAGCAAAGCAGGAGAAGGAAGAGGGATGGAAGGAGGTGAAAAGGAAGAAAGATAAGAGACATAAGAAAAATGGACTAAGACATATGCTCCTAAGGTCTCAGGTCAAGGACAAGCAAGATTGTGATAAATTTTTCAAAACTATTATTTGGTCTTCACTTTTTTTATTTTTTTGTTTTTTGTGGGAGGTGACTCCCAATGTGTAGCCATTATGGAGCCAATTTTGTTTTTCTAGGGTCTATTTTGGGTTTTGTAAGACTTATGTTTTATGGATTCTATAAATCTTTTTAGATTTAATATAATGGGAGTTGGCCCATCCAACAATATATCTACCAATTTTTTTTTTTAGCTTTTGGTATTATCATTCAATAGAAAAAATCATAATGATATCACTAATTCATTTTAGACTAACATGGTTAGAGGATTATTTCTATAAATGGGGAAATATTTCAATTTTTTAGTTGTTCCCTTTGCCTGCCAATCTTTCTCTATTTCCTTGTGGTAACCCATTCTTTCGTATGTTAAAATTAAATGAAATTATTACATACCCAAACCCTTTTCCTTGTTAGGATATCTTATTAGAAGCTAAAGAAACTACTCAAGGATTTATTTGGGACCACTAGATCATGAGGAAGGATTTTATAAATTTTCCTATAAATTATTTTTCCTTCGAAAGGAATTTTGTTCCCTCAATCTAATTGACACCTAAATAAGGATTAGGATTGTGTGCATCATATAACATCTATCCCTCCAAGTGAATCCTAAGCTTCCTCTTGCTAACATACTCGGTATAGCTTAGCATTTCGTACCATACTAATCAATATAGAGCCTTTGTGCATTCAAAAACCTTTTTTTCTAAGAGAATTTTAGTATACATTAAGCCATAACTCATTTGGAATGGGAAATTATTTATAACTAGGGTAATTGATTAATCAACACTTTTTATGGTGGTCTCCATGATGAATACTAAGAGGGGGGGTGAATAAGTATGCCAAAAAATACTGTAAACAAACTTTTAAACAGTTTATCAGATAACCAGTGCAATAGGTTCACTAATAAATGGTGTTGAAATGTGGCGACTAATCAACAAAGTACTGTACACTCAGTACATATTTTTTTTATGAAAACCGACATTGTAATAAAACCCTAAAAAGGCCGACTTTGTTTGTTGCCCTAAAAACGCATGTTATAAGCGGTTGGGATGCTTAAGGCATTGTAAGGTTGATGTATTGCTGGATAATAAGAAAGATTGGATGACTATGTATGGTGAACGTAACCCATTCTAGGTGAACCACGTTAAATCTCTGTGTTATCTGTGTCCTATTTTAGCTCTTTATCTTTTGTATTTAAATCTGCATATAATTGTTAGTTCATATTTGCTTTGGATCTACTTGAAACCCTAACAATTGGTATCAGAGCGAGGTATTCTGTAAATTGGCAGGACTCTCAAATTTGAGTTGGAGCAATGGAGGATTCCAAATTCAAGGTCAAAAATTTTAACAGCCAGAATTATCAGTTATGGAAAATGCAGATGGAGGATTACCTGTATCAAAAGGATTTGTGGCAGCCATTGGAAGGAAAGGCAAAGAAACCGACCACAATGTCAGATGAAGAGTGGAACATTTTAGATAGAAAGGCACTAGGATTCATTTGATTGTGCCTTGCACCGTCTGTAGCATTCAATATAACAGAAGCAAAAACGGCTATAGATTTGATGACAACATTGGCTAAGTTGTATGAGAAACCCTCGGCTTCGAATAAGGTATTTCTTATGAAGTGTTTGTTTAATTTGAAAATGAGTGAGGAAGGATCTGTAGCGGAGCACTTAAATGAATTTAATACAATTACCAGTCAATTGTCTTTGGTAAAAATTACCTTTGCAGAAGAGGTTAGGGCTCTCTTGATTTTATGTTCTTTGCCAGAAAGCTGGAATAGCTTGGTTATGGCTGTAAGTAACTCTATCTTTGGTAAAAATACTTTGGTATTTGATGATATTGTTGGTGTTATCCTAAGCGAGAAAATGCAAAGGAAAAGCACAGGTGAGACTCCAACATCATCGGGTAGTGTTTTGAATGTGGAGAATAGAGGATGATCAAAGGAAAGAGGAAAAGGCCCTGGGATTGAGAAGTCATGAGGGAAGTCAAAGAAAGGACGCTCTCAATCTAGAGGAAAGAAAGATTGCTGGTACTGCGGAAAGCATGGTCATCTAAAGAAAGACTGTTGGTCTCGGAAAAACAAAGAAGGAGACAAAAATGAAAATGACAGTAAGGAAGCTAATATTGCAAGTAATACTTTACAAGATGCTTTAATCTTATGTTTGGATAATGTTAGTGATTCCTGGGTAATAGATTCTGGGGCTTCATTTCATGCTACACCCCATAGAAAATATTTTCTAGATTATGTTCAAGGTGATTTTGGACAGGTATATTTGGGTGATGATGAGCCCTGTCAAATTGTTGGAAAAGGAAAGATAAAGATCAAGTTTTAGAATGGAAATGACTGGTTTCTGCAGGAGGTAAGACATGTTCCTAATTTAAGAAGAAATTTAATTTCTGCAGGGCAACTAGGTAGTGAAGGTTGCATAGTTACCCTCTCAGACAGTATGTGGAAGGTCGCTAAAGGATCATTAGTAATAACTAAAGGTGTGAAGGTAGGCACATTATATCTGTGTACAGGTAACACTTACTCTACCCTAGCTGCTATAGATAAAATTACTACAGGGACAACAACAATAAATGTTGCAAGAACAGATTCGATAATGTGGCACCATAGGCTTGGGCACATGAGTGAGAAAGGGATGAAAACCCTTCACTCCAAAAATCTATTGTCAGGACTAAAGAAGATTGATTTAGAGTTTTGTGAAAACTGTGTTTATGGTAAACAAAAAAGAGTCAGATTTCCCAAGGTTGGGAAAGAGAAGAAGAGTGAGAAGTTAGAGCTTGTACATTCAGATGTATGGGGACTGGCTCAGGTATCATCTCTTGATGGTTCTTGTTATTATGTTATTTTTATTGATGACTCAACTAGAAAAACATGGGTATATTTCTTAAAACAAAAATCAGATGTTTTTGAAACTTTTAAGAAATGGAAAGCTTTGGTTGAGAATGAGACAGGAAAAAAGTTGAAGTGTCTCAGATTGGATAATGGAGGTGAGTATTGCAGCAAAGCATTTGAGGATTATTGCTCCTTAAATGAGATTCAAAAGCAAAAGATAGTTCCAGGAACTCCACAGGAAAATGGTGTGTCAGAGAGAATGAATAGGACTATCATGGAACGCATGAGGAGCATGAGATTGCATGCTAGATTGCCCTTACATTTTTGGGAAGATGTTGTACATACTCCTATCTATTTGATAAATAGAGGACCTTCAACCCCTTTGGATGGTAGTATTCTAGAAGAGGCATGGACTGGTAAAAAGGTAAATTATTCTTTTCTAAAAAATTTTGGTTGCGAAGCTTTTGTCCATGTTGATAAAGAAAACAGAAACAAGCTTGACGCTAAATCTCAGAAATGTACCTTCATTGGATATGGGATAGATGAATATGGCTATCGGTTATGGGATTTTGAAAATAAGAAAATAACTAGAAGTAGAGATGTTATATTCAATGAGAAGGTTATGTATAAAGAACAGATGTAGGAAAAGAAGCATGAACAGGACAAACAAGAATATGTGGTGTTGGACGAGATTCCTGAAAATGAAATGCCACAGGTATCTGATGCTCAGCAACAACAGATTGTCACACAAACTCCTGCAAGTGTTAGACGTTCTACAAGGACAAGTAGACCCCCTGAAAGATTTTCTCCTTCTTTGTATTCTATTTTATTAATGGATTCTGGTGAACCAGAAGAATATGAAGAAGCAATGCAGGTGGATGCCAAACAATAGTGGGAGCTAGGCATTAAAGAGGATATGGACTCCTTGATGACAAATAAGACTTGGGACTTAGTCCCTTTACCTACAGAAAAAAGAGCCTTGCCTAACAAATGGGTTTATTGGCTGAAGGAGGAGGAAGGAGGTCAGAAAAGATATAAGGCCAGACTTGTGGTAAAAGGTTTTGCATAGAAAAAGGGTATAGATTATGATGAAATATTTTCTCCAGTTGTAAAAATGACTTCAATTAGAACTATACTTAGTCTTGTGGCTGCAGATGATTTACATCTTGAACAATTAGATGTCAAAACAACTTTTCTCCATGGAGATTTGGAGGAGGAAATTTACATGTTGCAACCACAGGGATATGAGGTCAAAGGTAAGGAGAACTTGGTGTGCAGGTTGAAGAAAAGTCTATATGGCCTAAAGCAAGCACCCCGACAATGAAATTAGCCAAGTCATTTGCAATGAAGGATTTGGGTGCAGCTAAGCAAATTCTCGGTATGAGAATTACACGAGATAGGAAAAATAGAACCTTGAATTTGTCCCAAAGTGAGTATATAAAGAAGGTGTTGAAAAGATTTAACATGCAGGATGCAAAAGCAGTTAGTACACCTTTGGCTAGTCATTTCAAATTGACTAAGGAGATGTGCCCAAAGGCATAGGAAGAGGTTAATAAAATGTTTAACATCCCGTATTCATCAGCTGTTGGCAGTTTGATGTATGCAATGGTATGCACAAGGTCAGATATTGCACATGCAGTGGGAGTTGTGAGCAGGTTTATGAGTAATCTGGGTATGGAACATTGGAATGTTGTGAAATGGTTTCTTTGGTATTTGAAAGGAACTACTATGAAAGCATTATGTTTCAAAGGATCTAATGCTGTTTTGAGTGGATTTGTTGACTCTAATCTGGCGGGTGATATTGATTCATGGAGGAGCACTATAGGGTATGTTTTTACTATAGGGGGAATGGCAGTCAGTTGGGTTTCTAGGCTACAAAAGGTTGTTGCACTTTCAACCATTGAAGCTGAGTATGTTGCTGCTACAGAAGCCAGCAAGGAGATGATTTGGTTACAATGTTTTCTGGAGGAATTGGGTCAGACATAGGAGGATCGCCCATTGTATACTGATAGCCAGAGTGCCATTCATCTTGCGAAGAACTCTGCTTTTCATTCAAGGATAAAGCACATTCAGCTCAGGTACCACTTCATCTAGACTATTTTGGAGGAGGGTCAGTTACGGCTTGAGAAGGTTCACACAAGTGAGAATCCCGTCGATATGTTCTCGAAGGTAGTTCTATGGGAGAAGCTGATTTCTTCGTCAGTTTCTGTTGGTCTTCTTGATTGATAATTGTGGAATTTATACCAGTTGAGTCCTAGTGTTTTATCCACCAGATGTTGCATGTATAGTGGTGTCATGTAGTATTAGTCTCCAAGTGGGAGATTGTTTGGTGTGGAGCCTGATCAGTCTCCAAGTGGGAGATTGTTGAAATGTGGTGACTGATCAACAAAGTACTGTACATTCAACACGTATTTTTTATGAAAATCGACATTGTAATAAAACCCTAAAAAGGCTGACTTTGTTTGTTGCCCTAAAAATGCATGTTATAAGTGGCTGGGATGCTTAAGGCATTGTAAGGTTGATGTACTATTTTTGCTGGATAATAAGAAAGATTGGACGACTGTGTATGGTGGACGTAACCTATTCTGGGTGAACCACGTTAAATCTCTGTGTTATTTGTGTCTTGTTTTATTTCTTTATCTTTTGTATTTAAATTTGCATATAATTGTTAGTTCATATTTGCTTCAGATCTACTTGAAACCCTAACAAATGGGTTAAGATAAGTTCAAACCAAATAGAAAACAAAGCATTCACCCACAAGAGCACAATCACCATAACATAAGATATATGACGTGGAAACCCAAATGGGAAAAAACCACGGTGAGCAGAAACTCATTAGTAACTATCTGCAGAATAGAAACCAGATTGGTTAAGGTCATACAATGTTCTTCACCAGAACAGATCCTGTTAGGAATCTAGATCTCTATTAGGAAATAAGTCCTATTAAAGACTACCTTGTTAAAGTATTTCAGATCCATAATTGTGAACCACCTTGTTAGAGGATTTACAAAGGCTTTGTTGAGCCTACCCGGTTAAGGGCTCTAGACTTGTCAAAGATGTAAGTAATCAATAGTCTGCTTAATTAGATCCTTGAAAACTCCTTGTTAATGCATTTCAGCATTAATTGAGTCTTCAATATCTCCACACTCTATCTCTTCACATAGACCTAATCTTTTCTTCAATGATCACACATAACCATTTCAAATTTATATCTCACATATCACACATCTCACATGCAAACCCTAGACATGATGTCCTTATAAAGGAAATTGATTTCGTGTCGGTCCAATAGGATTAGAATACAAATTCCTAGGGTCAGTGCATCTAGAAACATTGGGTAACATGACACAAAAACACCACCAAAGTGTCAATGGATTATAACTCATCACACATTACAGTAATACCGGTTGGTAACTCATCACAGAGTAATACCGGTTAATACAATATACCAATTACTGGTTGTACAAAATGAAGACTGGTAGATCGTAGTGTTCCGATAAAAAGTTAACTACTACTTGGTTCCTTCGTACCGCTTGAGCTCCTCGAACCACTTGGGGTCTTCATACCGCTTGCGGTCTTCATACAATCTATGACCAATAAACCATTTTCTGCAAAATACCAATAGTCTAAAGACTATACTATTGGCATATGCACACTCTAATGAGACATTGTATGTGATTGAAGGTTTTGTCATTGACGGCAATGTTACAATCCTATGGCACCGGCAAGGCATTACACTGGCATCAACAGAACACACTCTACACCGGTACTCAGGACACCAGCACCGACACAGAGAAAGGAAGCATACTGACATAGAGGCCGACATGATTTTTGATATATTATATTTTATTTATTATTTGAAAAACTTTGTAAGCCGACTTGATATCATTGTAAAATGACTCTTATATATAAAAGAGATCATTGTAGATATTTTGTAAGGAAGTGATGTAAGCAAAAAAGTAAGGAGAAAAGATTAAGCAGACCTATTATGCAAAATATAGGTTAAGGGGTATATGTAAAGAATAGAGCAGGAACCGGTACTGAATCTGGCATTGAAGATGCTATTGTAAAATAGTACAAGTTATTGGATTTGTATAATCCACATTGTAAGTCAGTGAGACTTCCCATTTGAGTGGTGAGCTCTAGGCAGTTGGCCTTCCTGCATGTGCAGGCCCCTATTGTAAGTAATATTCTCTTATTGGCCAGTAAGTGAATATTGTGGGTCACAAATCTCACCGAGGTTTTTCCCACACCGGGTTTGTAGTACCCCTTCTCGATCGGACTTATTAGACTGATATTTTGTTACAGTTTACTATTCAATTGACACTTTATTGCTCGACATTATTCAGACGTATTTGATATTATTTCATGTTTATTTGGATATTAGATGCATGAGTTATTTTTCAGTATTTCAGTACTGGTGATTTGTAGTATTTCATGGATTATTGCTTTGTACTAACATCTTACTTTATCTAGGCGATGTGTCATATATATGTTGCGTGTTTGCGATTGTATTGGATGCAAGGGGACGATTTTCCTTTGCTCATTTCAGTGAGACGAGGAACATTGTGATTCTCTTTCATCAGTGTGTGTGCCATGTATTCTATATTTATATGCATGCATGTGTGATTCGATGATGCAGGATATTGTAGGTACAAGTACCGGGTAGGTACGGGGTATCATCTCCACCTAGCTTCACAGGTCTGAGCATGCCTTATATGTCCGATAGGAGTGGAGGAGATAGCTGTTGACCCTAGTTCTTACCCTCAGTCTACTCTTGTGAGTGTCATCAGTCGGTCATCCGTTCCTTTCGTTCGACCTTCAAGTCTTCTTGTATTTCCTCGATTTGTGTGCCATAGTGGTTCAGTTATTTATTTAAGTTTAAGTTGTCATTCATTGTTGGTAAAAGCAATTTATTCATTATTATGCCTTTATGTCTTGAACCTAGCTTATTTGGTTAATTAATTAGATTTAAATCTATAGTTGTTTTATTTTGGAAAAGTAATCATGTTTAAATCAAATGGAAGAAGTAAAATAAATAAAGTTAATTGCTTTTAAGAAAAACAAAATAAAGTTAAATTATTGATTTCTATTTTAGTTGAAAAGTTGATTAAATTTCTAAATGTGAGAAAATGTATTTTTTTTCAAAAAAAAGAAATTCCCATTTATTTTTGGAGGAATATGGAAAAAAGTCAATTGTTTTTATTTAAATGTTTTTTTAATAGAAAAATATTTCAACCTAAAAGATTAGGTTAAAATATTTTTCCTATTTATCCTTGTAAATATTTTTGGAAGCATATGCTTGTTTGGAGGAGAAAACAAATTCTGGAAAATTTTTTTGGAAGGAGGATTTTGGGTTTTGATTTGGCTTGGAATTCTGTTGAAGCTCACAATTTCTTCTTGGGAACTCCAGAGGTTGGTTGAATTCTTCTTCTTGTTTATTTAAAAAAAATCCATGCTTCTTTTGAATTTCTGATTGTTGTTAAAAGTTTGGTTTTATGAGTATTGGGTTATGAATTTTTGTTTGCCATGAGATTGTTGAAAAAAAATCCCATCAATTTGGTTATCAAATTTCAATCTCAAACTCTCCAAGCAATTTCATAATTTAAATTATGTTCTTCATTTTATTTATGCAAGAAATTCATTTTTCCTGGTGTTTGTAGTTGGGTTATTTTTGTGTTTTTGAGTAGAGATATGCTGGCAAAATTTTGCCAAGTTTTTCCCCAAAATAATTTCTTCCTGGTAATTTCCAAATTGGAAAAATAATTATGAATTAGATTTCTTCTTGTCCATTCTTGTTTGAGCAAAAAAAAAAAGAAAAAAAAAAAATTCAATTGGGGAATGGAGATCAAGTTAGTTCCCATTCAATTTGATTTTAGGAATGAATTGGTTTGATTTGGGAGACTTCTTCCTATCTCTATTTTGTCTCAGAGGTTTTATTGCTTGGTAAAAAAAAATTATTACCAGTGATTAAATTTTTTCATTCTATTTGTTCTAAATTTGTTTAAAAGATTAATTGGTGATTGTTCTATTATTTTTTTTAACAGATATTTACCTCTGTATATCAATTTTGCATGCTCTGTGGTTATCGGAATTTTATTTAAAAAATTTTAATAGAGGAAAAATAAAATAAAATTAAAGTTAAAAATTAAAATGGGGTTTGGGGCGGTGGCGGGGAGCTGGGCTCAACCCAGCCCACGCACCCCTTCCCCTACAGCTTGTTGCGTTCCCAAGCTTGAGGTTGCAGCAAGCGTTGCTACCTCATGCTTGGGGCAGCAACACTTGCTACCGTGGAGGCCTTGGGCCCCATGTGAAACTTGGTTTTTATTTATTTATTTTAATATTTTTTTTAAGTTAAAAAAAATATATATATTAATGTTAAAATATAATAATTAATGTTATTTTTAATAATAAATAATAATATTATTGTTATTTAAAAAAAAAAAATAATATTAATATTATTTAAAAAAAATAATAATATTAATATTATTTAATATTAAATAGTAATATTAAAGTTATTTGTTATTAATAATGATATTAATGTTATTTAATATTACTTCTATTTAGTGATTAGTTCTATTTTTTTCTTTGTACTTTGGAAAATATATAAAAATAAATGGAAGTTATTATTAACTTTTGGAATAAAAGTGAAATTGGTTAAATTAAATATTAATTTTCTTTATATAAGTAATGTAATATAATCATATGATATTATATTCAATGAATATATATTATATTGGGATTATTTTATATTATTTTATATATCTATTTAAATTTGATTTAAATGTTGACTTGGTTATGGTCGATTTGGGTAAATTATAATTTAATCATAATCAATTGATTGGGGGTTTAAAATTTTAAATGTGGTTCCAATTCAACCTTATTAGACATGTGACTTCATTGTTTCTTTATGTTAAATAGATGTGATTTCTTTATTTCTAGAAATCTTTATTGCAAGTATTTTATGCTATTGACTGCTTAAAAGAAAGATTGCTTGTGTAGGATCTTGTGTTAATAATATTTGTAGTCTAGTTGTTTAAATGTCATTGCAATATTGTTAAAGTTGTCATTATGTCGTCGATGTTTACCCCTTAGTCAAGTGTCGATGTTTAAACCTTGAGGATGTGAGCCATTATGTGTTATGTTCCTAATGGTCAATCTCGGGTTTGTAATTGTGAGTCCTTCACCTGTGTAATGTCAGGATTAGATATGGCTGTCAGTTTCGCCATAGAGTTCTCATAGAGAGTCTTATCCTGTTAGTGTCCTGGTAGAAAGAGTGGCTTTCGGGCAGGGGTCGCACCCAAAGTGGATGGCAGGATAACCCCTCGAAAGTCAGCTATTAAGTGATAACCTAATAACTTGATTAGGGGGTGGGTAGTTATTAAATTAATTAAGATAATGTACCTCGCACATGTTTGAGTGCTTGTATAGGCTCAAGGTGTTTGGGAAGGCCTGGAATGGCAAACCTACCGCCTTGTCCTCATGAAAGGTTGGTAGGGTCCGCATGATGCTTAGATGGAGCTGGGGGTTTGGGAGAGGTCACCAGGATAACCCAAGATGGGGGCTGGGACCTATGGAGACCTACCTAGGGTAACCATCTTAAGCCATGTGATGACACTCTCTCTTTAGGGTCACTAGTGTTTTGTGAGTTGAGTCACTTGAGTACTGCGGAGTCATGTGTACTGTTGTACTTATCTTATTGCTTACTTGAGGGTCTTCTGCTATCTCCTAGCACGGTGGGGTGGTTCCATTATGGGATCACATGGTCGGGTGGTAGTGCCACTTCCCATCGGATATCTTGTTCTTACCTTCATGCGAGGATTGGCTTCGTCGGTGTATCTTGGTTCATGCTTTGTGTATCAATTCATGTTCTTGATATTGTACCTTTGAGGCCCGTGTGGTCATTGTATCAGTAACTTTGTAACCTTTGTACTTTATTGTTCTATGGAAGTCATGTAATTTATGGAAGGTTGTAATTTAAAGTTCAATGGATTGTATGTATTTCAGTTACCTTTCATCTTATGTATAAATGGATCATTGGAACCATATATGTTGTAACTCTTTGAACCTATCTATTTAAAAATAGTTTATGAATTTGAGTTAATTTATCGTAATTGATTTTCCCTAATTTAGATGGATCATTAGATTAACATTGTGATGTAGTTTTAATTAGAAGTAATCTTTGTTGGTAACCCTTTAGGATGTCAATGATAGACTTTCGCTTGTGTTATTATTTGTGCAAAGTTATAATTAATATACTTAATCTTTAAAAAAAATAAATTATTTCACCCTTTAGTTGCCTTGTAGTGTTGCAATCCTTTAGGGTTCCTAGCGGGGCATTACAGGGTTTCTGTAAGGCCCTCCCCAACCAAGCTTTGATTAACTTAGCTGACCATGTTTGACCCTATTAATAAATGTTATATAATTCAATAGAATGGGCTATGTTAGACAGATAGATTGGTGAGAAAAGTAATTGAACCAAGTTATAGAGTTATTTCACCTTGTAGTATACATTTTAATGTGTTATGAATTTGAAATCCTAAAAGATCCACTAATTGGATAATCTTGAACTAACGTATGTCAGCTATATCTAGAATTGCAGAACTTTATTATGGTGTTGGAAATATGATGCGTATCTTATGAATGAATGAAATTATGAGGATTATGATAATGGCTTATGTGGATAAATTTGGATATATGAGATATTGATTTGTTAATGTCAGTTGTATGCAGAGTGTTTGATGTGTATTCTTATTCATGTGTTTAATATTTTATGAGGTTATTTGGAAGTACTAATGTGTAATTGAGATACGCAGGAAAATTATCCATGTGACCATGGAAATATTATGGAGAACCAAACCTAGACCTATGTGCATTCATAAAACTAGGGTTTGTCTATTTGGAGAGACAACACCCCGTTTGTATCGTATTTTATTCGTAAAAATGATTGTTGCATGAATGTTAAATTGAATTTTGATTATTTGTGTAAATCCAATGAGAGAGAAGATTTCATGTATAATTTTGTAAAAAGTATTTTCTTTGTGTCACTTGACACATGTTTTGATTTATGTTTGAGTTTTTAAATTTATCTCTTGGAGGGGGTTGTTTAACTATAGCTTTTTCAATTAATTTAATATGATTCCATAAATGCCTTGGGTAAAGAATCTTTGGGATGGTCAACTTAAGTTTGACCCAAAAATTAACTTCAGATGGGTTTCAAATGGGTTAAATGGACACCTAGGGGTAGTTTAATAGGGTTTCCTAAAGGCCATAAGGTATACCTAAGGGTTAGGAGTAATTTTAGGCATGTACCAACTCTCATGTGACCTTTTTGACACCTTAAAAAGTGACTTTTCTAAGTTGTGCGAAAATTGAAATTAGAAGGCTTGAACTAAGTTGTTAACCTTCCTTTTGGAATGAGAGTTCCCTTTCCCATTTCGCCTTACCTTCCTTTTTTAGTTTTAGAAACTTGTGAGAACTCTCACAAAGAGCTTCTTAAGAAAGAATTAGAAAATTTGTGGGTAATCACCCACTCTCCATTTTTGGAGACAATGAATTTTGGAAAAGGAAAAAGAATAGATTTGGAATTGAGAATTTGGCTAAGGGTAGAAAGGAAAGATTTGTGGAATTGGGCTGCTCATCCTCAACAAAACTAGCATACCTTTGGGCAGTTTAAGGTTGGTTCTACCTTTCTTGTAATGTTTTCATATTGCATATCATATTGAAAGAATTGCTTGTGTTAAACGCTAGTTTTCTTGCATATTTCCCTTGGAAAAATAATTGGTGTTTTATGTTTTACTTTTGTATGGCATTTTATGTGCTTGGGAGTAATCAAGGCCTCCTATTTTTGGGAGAGAGGATGGTCTTGTGGGTGGTAGGAGTGACAACCCTCGAGTGAGAGGCTCTCGTTATGAGAGTGATCACAAGGGATTTTTATGTGACCCTAGATGCATGGCATGCTTATGCATTGGGGGTCATAAGGAGGGAAATAAGGCATGAAAGCCTTGGGGGGCATAAGGAATGTGGGGTTGTTATACTTATGATGTATTTGGTTTTCCATGAGGTGGCTATATGTTTTACCATACTTGCAGTCTCCTCAGGTTACTTGGTCCACTACCACCCTTGAAAAGACATCACAAATGTGTGGTGCAGTGTAGCCGGGTTGGGATTGTGTTTGAGATTGTGTTTTCCCTTGTCTTTTGTGTTTGCATGTGTGTTACCTGTCTAGGGCTTGGTTCTTCGAGCTTGGGGGTGGCTACCAGTTAGCCTAGGCTAGGAAGTGAGCTCTCCATGGTCATAGTTTTTGATTTAATGCAGATTGTTGGAAGAAAGGAATAAGACATGTAGATGTGGCTGGAGTTATTTGTTGCAGAAAAATGTTGTAAATGTATTTAATGTTCTTTGAAAGTCCTCATTCAATTGAAATGAGAGACCTATTTGTAAAGTGACAATAAAGACTTGGGAATATGCTTAAAGATATGTAATATTTATTTAAGTTATATTGAAGAAAAGAAAATGATCATTTCTGATTGTAGTTCCTAAAGTTTTGAAATAAATATTTGTGTGTATAGGATATTTTGAAAAGAAAGAAAATTGTCATTTCCCTTATGCAATTGAAACAATTTATTTGAAAAGAAATAGAATTGATTTTGCATGCATGCAGGAGGCTGAAAATAAAAGTATTTAGATCTATACATGGAAATGTAAAATTTATCTTATTTAAATCTGTGATGTTATTTTATTTGCGAATTTATATTAATTGCAAAAAATAAAATCAAAGATTATATAGCCATCTCTAAGGTTTTAAATTAATAGATTATAGATTTATTTAGTTGTTGTAAATTTTATTAAAATTTTTCATTTATATCGTTGTTGTAAAGTTTATTGTATCTATCATTTTATTTATTTGTACATATTAAATCCAAGAAAATCATCATGACTATCTTTAGGATTTACTTCAATAAATCCTAGAGTTATGTAGTGTTGCTTAGATTTATGTAACTCTGTGATTTAATTATTGCAGAAAATAAAAATATAGCTAAATACTCTATCTATAATTGTTTTTTTTTGTAATTAATGTTTAAAAGAAAATACATTGCTATATTTTAGAATAGGTTTAATGAAGCCGTTTAAAAAGATTCAAAAAAAAGAAATATATATAATGACTTCTGTATTCTGTGCATTAAAGTTTTGAGTTCGAATGCAGCTAATATAAATAAATAAATAAATTTATGTATATATATACCTTTAATATATATATATATATATATATATATATAATAAATTATATTTATTAAACAAATGAAACAAAAGAAAAACAAAAAAAATACTATTTTAAACTTTATTTAAAAAAAAAAAAGAAAAAAATTGGAAGCGATCGGGCTCGGGCCGAACCATTATGCAATGCACAGTGGATGAGGGGGGGCCGAACCTTGTGCACGACACAGTGGGCGGTCTTGGCCGATGCCACTGTGGGTGTCCACAGTGGAGAGCCCAAGGGCCGCCACTGTGGGCAACCACAGTGGATGGCCCAAGGGCTGCCACTGTGGGCGACCATAGTGGGTGTTGCCGCTACGGCCGTCCATAGTGAACGGCTCGAGGGCCGCCACTATGGGCGACCGCAGTGGTCGCCACCACTGTGGTAATGCACAGTGAGCTGCATCGCTCCCCCAAAACCCCTGCCTCCAACCTGTGTTTGTTCGGCCCCTGCGAAAATATGATCGCCGCTTGGAGAGCCCGCCCTGCAAAACAAAAACAAGAAAGAATAAAACCCTAGCCTAGGTAGGGCTAGGGTAGTAAAGGAGAAAGTTTTAAGATAAGAGGTAATTTTTTTTATAACATGTTTTAGGTTAGGGTTTGCATGGGTAAGACCCTTTAGATATATATATATATATATATATATATATATATATATATAGATGTTTATGAATTAAATATTAATGAAGTTAATATTTATTTTAAATTTAAATAGATTGAGATGTTTATGAATTAAATATTAATGAAGTTAATATTTAATTTTAAATTTAAATAGATTGAGATATTTTTGAATTAAAAATTTGTGAGATAATATTTAATTTTAATTAAATAAATTTAGATGTTTGAAATTAAACAATTAGGGAATTTAATTCTAAATGTAAATTATTGGACTAGACGGTTTAATTTTGAGCTCTCCTAGACGTAGGTGCATGTGATTAAACTTGATAGGAAAATATTCATTTACGAATATAATTGACCCTTTAGTTGTTTTAGTTTAATCTACTATTTAATTATTGTTAAGTGAAATAAAGACACTTATAAAACTAAGTGCTAGGACTGGGTTAATTAGATCCTAAGAACAATGAATGGATATTGGAGATTAATCTTTTTCTACATTATTTAATTGATTTAGTTGTTGATTAAGAGTGATGCGATGATAAAGCTATTCTGTTAGAATCCAACATATAATTTTAATTAATTTGACTACTTAGTTAAGACAAACTTGATAGTACATTTCATAATGGCAATTTAATGTTATTAAGTTGGAATTTTAAAAAAAAATTAATCCCGTTCTTGCCCTAAATTTTGGGCATAACAGTTTCCTCATTAAATCATTGTGTTATGGTGTGATTTTCATGTGGTTTCTTTCATTTTTGTTTATTGCATTATTTCTTGCATATCGGTACACTATTACAATATGTTCTGCATGTTTTAAGTTGAGAAATTCTAATTACCGGTTAGATACTGATTCACCCCCCCCTTTCAGTATCCGTAAGTTTCCTAAAAATTGGTATCAAAGCTTGGTCCTCTATTTTCAGAAGCCTAACAGCTTGAGGAAGATCTTGACACTGGTAAAAATGGAAAATCTGATGAAGCAACTTGAAGCAGCTCTCTCAGACTATGATGTAGAAAAATTGAAAAATATCAAACTAGAAGATGATCTTAAAGCAGCTTAGGATATCATTCAGGCACTTCAAGAGAATCTTACTATTGCAAGAAATAAGAGAAGAGAACTTTGTGAAAAGATGCAAAATGAGAATGATGAGAAGGAATCACTTAATGATATGTTAAGTAAGTTGAAACTGGAGAACATAACTACAAAGAATGAGATGCAGGATATGACTATGAGATTTTGTAAAGAAATTGAAGATAGGAAGAAGAATGAAGAAGAATTGACTAGAAGACTAAGTGATGCAGCAAATGAGAACACAAGACTTAGCTATGAAAATGATCTATTAAAGATAGATCTGATGCACACTCAAAATGACTCAAATGAACTGATGAGATAGAAAGAAGTCTTAGAAAGAGAACTAGAAACTGCAAATCAACATAAAGAGAAATTCAAGAAAAGGTTAGAGGAACTTGGCACCTTGCTGAAGAATCATAAACCTAAAGGTGACACTTCTAGAATTGGCTTTGAAGTTGGTGAAAGCTCTGGTACTGCAAACACAAAGGATCACAACAAACCGGTAAGGCAACCTAATGCTTATAAATTCAATGGAAAATGCTTTAACTGTAATAAGTATGGTCATAGAGAAAATGAATGTAGATCTAGAAATTATCAGAATATCAACACACCCACCAGTCAATGTTCTAAATGCAACAAAGTTGGCCATAATTCTGAGAATTGCAAAATGAATGTGAGACGTTATGTTTGTGGAAGATTTGGACATTTATCTAATCAATGCAGAACACAAACTGGCATATGTTATGGGAAAGCTATTCAGAAGAATAATGTAACTTGTTATGCATGTAACAAGATTGGGCATATTGCAAAATTATGTAGAAGTAAAGGATCACCGGTAGACAACAAAAGTTTTAGCTTGAAAGGTAAAGAAAAAGTTGAAGAGGTTAAGCAAGAATTCTCAAAACAATGGATTAGAAAAGCTGATCTAAATATTGGGAATACTCCTCCACTGGTAGAACCAGTCAATGCTCCACTAGCAGGACAGAGTGATGCTTCACCGGTAGGACAAAGTGATGCTCCACCGACAGGAAGTTCTTTATCGAATTGAAGAAAGTTTCCTTGAGGGTTTGGTGATCTAATGACACATGTGCTATTATTCCCTCGGTTAGAGATGAGAAGTTTGAAATTACTTTATTATCGGGAGACAATGTTAAGCGAATGCTTAACCGGCATACATTTAATGTGGTAGATGGCAAAAAGACACTATAAATTTGAGGTTTTGGCTCCATTTCATTTCACCGAGATTTCAAACCTATGAAGAGCACGAAGATTCCGAGCTAAGGCATTTCGAGCAAGAGGCAAGAACACTTCAAGCAATCATCCATCCTAAAGGTAGTAAAAGGTATTTTATCATGACATCCACCTTTGCACTTGAATATATAGTGAACCCTACTATTGTTGAAGTTGTAAAAAGACCTAGGTGCGTATTTCAATTAGTTCTTGAGGTAGCAAAGAAAGATGATACTTTAGGTTCTTTTTCTCAAATTCCTAAAGGAGTTGTTTATGCTGAAGACCCCAGAATTTACATTCACTGCAACATTGAGGAACTAGGAGATGAAGAGATTAAAACCATGTTTAAATCTATCATATGTGATGAATCCAGCAATGTAAAAGATGAACATAAGATCATTGAAACCCTAGGATTTACAGAAATCCTTAGCATTCCTGAATTCCCCAAGGATGTGATTAGGATAGTCCTAAGCAGGGTACATGGTGAATTTTTCTGGTTAGATGCAATTCACAAAATCACCAAGGAAGTTGTGAAAGCTGTCATAGGGTTACCGACTACCGATAAAAGGCCAGACAAAACCAAGAAGGTTTCCAATGACCTAGTTATGAACCTAACTAGTGCCACATCTGATAAAAGGTCGTTAAGAGTCAATGATGTAAAAGATACTAATGTAAGATTTATCAGCATGATATTAGGATATAAGGCAACTCATGCAAACAAACTCAATTCAGTGTCAAGTCTGTGTATTAAAAGTGCTTATGACATGGTCACAGATAATGCAAAGATTGATATATGTGAGTGGTTGAAGGACGAATTAATTGACAACTTAGGCAAGATTAAGAAGGACAAGAAAGGAACTTTCAGGTTTGGTAATCTGCTAGTATGTTTGATGCTACATATAACCAAACAGGTTCCCGGTATAGGCTACAAAGAACTTGGATATGATATATCGGTAGGTAAACAACTAACTGAACTATTCAATAATATGGGAGAAGATAAGGAAAACAATATCCATGATTTATTTCAAGCACTTAAGGCCAAAATGAAGAAAAGAATCAGATTATCACAAAAGATTGTTGACAAATATAAGGATGAAATATGTTTTGTAATAAAGAAGAATGAGATCTAGATGGAAGCAGTCATCCCTAGGACAATCTGGGTAACAGAGATGGGCTATGAAACAAATGATCATATAATTGAAACATATGCTAAAGCACTTTTGGAAGCCCCTAAAGAACCTAGGGAAGAAGTATTTGGTAGTGCAGAAACTATTGAAAACCAAATACAATCCCATAAAAGAGTGAAAAAGGTTGAGGAAGTTGTGAGAAGAGGTTCCCGGCAAGCAAAGGAAATCAAAGAAAAAGTAATGAAACAAACCAGTATACCAGAGGATGAGTTAGCAGCTCCACAACTTGAAACTCACCTATCACCGGTAGGTACATCTTCAGAGAATGACATGCCTACAACTTTCAAGAGAGTTGTAAGGAAAAGAGATCCCTCACCGGCAACCACACCCTCACCTAGGAGGACAAGACAAAAACAACAAGCAGTGAGATCTCCAGTAAGAAAGGCTACACCAAAGAAGAAGAAACTGACACCCAAAAAGAAGAAGAGGACAAAAAAGGACTTGGCCCCTCTTGACATACTATTGAATGAAATTACAGAGGAAGGGAAATTGAAGAATATAGAGAAATTGTATGACACCCTGACAGCTGATGAAAAAGAACAAGTAGAAAACATTGTTATATTACATATGGATATGTATAAGAAATTTTTGATGGAAGTAGTTGATGAAGTACTAGATGAACTATTTAAAACATTGGAAGCAAGAAGACAAGCAGTAATAGATTTTGACAAGAAAATAAAGATAGAAAAGCTACTTGTTGTATACCTGGTAAACTCACCCAAAGAAATTGATGACTTAATTGCTAAAGCCAACCGGTCAGTATTTTCTACTGTACATCGACACATTGCTTTAATGGTTGGAAGGGTTAATGAGGTGACTAAGATAGAAAATGCATGGGACATTTTCTTAGTGGAAAAAGAAAAACAAGAAGAATACATGAGCCACAAACCTATAAAGGTTTATCAGAAAGAAAGAGACAAGGGTAAAGGTAATGTTGGTGGACCACCTAGTATCAAGGTTAAAGACAACTTACCCCCACGTCCTTTGATTACTCCATCGGTAACAACCACAGCTACAAAAGATCAATTGGTAGTTGAAAGTATGGATGTAGAGGATGTTAATCCTAATCCTAAAGTCTTATACATAGTAGATGTTGATACTCAAAAGATCAACATTGTGGTAGACAAAGATACAACTGATAAGACTGACATGGCTTTAAGCCTCTGGTAGATGAGCAAACTGAAAACACATAGGAGAAACTGACAGATGTCAAAGAGCAATAGGTAGAAACTTAGACTGAGACTGAGACAATGCAACAATCAGAGAAACAAATAGAGCAAAAGGCTCCAGAACAGGAACAACAATAGGAATAGGTTCATAAGGAAATAGTCCTACAGGGAACTGGTGAAGTATACAGACCATTTCTTAAGGAAATGCAGACACAAATAGACCTACCAGAGGTCAATACAAGCTTGGTTACTTCCACCAGCGGTACTCTGAATATAGGTTCCTCATCATCAGGCTACAAACCAACTAATGTGACTGAAGTACTATTAGATTCAATTAAAAAGATAACAGATTGTAGCTCACAAGCTTATAAGGCAATAGATGACACCATACCAATTTTGAAGGTAATTGCTCCTAACTGTAATATACACAATAAAGATTCTTTAGGACAACTTGACACCTTGTGTAAATATATCACAGAAAACATTGAGAAAATAAAGGAAGAGGCATTGAAGGATAAATTGGAAATTGAAAAGAAAAGATTCTTTGATGAGTAGATAAAGAAGTGTACCAAAGATTTTGACACACTTCTACCAGAACTGTGTAACTTATTGAAAGAGTACAAAACTCTGTACAAAGACACCTGCAAGACAAACTTTTTGACTGTAGATATAGATAAGAAAATAAGAAAGGTACAGGATGAAATAAATAAACTTGCTGATAATTTTGTTAACTCACCTAATACATTATCAGTTTTTGAGGGGAAGATAACAAATTTTGAGGAATAATTACTTAAATTAGAAAGAGAAAAGGAGAGAATAGTGAATAAGGCAAAGCATCTGAGATTAAAACTGAGTCCAAGATTGGACTATCTAGCATCATTGCGGAAGGAAATATCTGAGGCACTAATACAGGGACAGAAAACACCGGCAAAGCATTTGCAGCATCTCACCGGTATAGCTAAAAGGACAGAGACAACAATAAGAGATTGTAAAAAGTTTATGGAGAGTATAATCTTGATTTTGGCGGATCTATTTCAAATTGTAACTACCCAGTTACAAGGTTGAAACTACAAACTCTACTGACATCTTGACAACCTTTGTCATTGATGCCAAAGGGGGAGTAGTAGTATGAGAAAATTCAAATATCACAGGAATCATATGCTCAGGGGGAGCACACATTTTTGGTAACATTTTTGGACTTCACATTTTTGGATACACTTTTGAAATTTCTCATGAGTGTTGCCATCAATGCCAAAGGGGGAGATTGTTGGCATATGCACACTCCAATGAGACATTGTATGTGATTAAAGGTTTTGTCATTGATGGCAACCTTACAATCCTATGGCACCGACAAGGCATTACACCGACATCAGTAGAACACACTCTGCACCGATACTCAGGACACCAGCACCAACACAGAGAAAGGAAGCATACTGGCACAGAGGCCGCCAGGATTTTTGATATATTATATTTTGTTTATTATTTGAAATTTTTTTTAAGTCGACTTGATATCATTGTAAAATGACTCTTATATATAAAAGAGATCATTGTAGACATTTTGTAAGGAAGTGATGTAAGCGAAAAAGTAAGGAGAAAAGATTAAGTAGACCTATTATGCAAAATATAGGTTAAGGGGTATATGTAAAGAACAGAGCAGGAACCGGTACTAAATTTGGCATTGAAGATGCTATTGTAAAACAGTACAAGTTATTGGATTTGTATAATCCACATTGTAAGTCAGTGAGACTTCCCATTTGAGCAGTGAGCTCTAGGCAGTTGGCCTTCCTACATGTGCAGGCCCCTATTGTAAGTAATATTCTCTTATTGGCCAGTAAGTGAATATTGTGGGTCACAAATCCCATTGAGGTTTTTCCCACACCAGGTTTCCTCGTTAAATCATTGTGTTATGGTGTGATTTTCATGTTGTTTCTTTCATTTTTGTTTATTACATTATTTCTTGCATACTGGTACACTGTTACAATATGTTCTGCATGTTTTAAGTTGAGAAATTCTAATTACCAGTTAGATACTGATTCACCCCCTCCCTCTTAGTATCTGTAAGTTTCCTAACATATACATTCAATAATACACATTACTGGTTGGAACAATTGAAAGTTGAGCATAACTCATACATCAAGAAAGTGTGTGTCCATTAATGACAATCAAAACATCATAAAAAATGCCAACAATCTCCCCCTTTGGCATTGATGGCAACACTTAGTAAAATTTTGACATCTAAGTGCTTTACAACAATAACATAAAACATGCTACAATAAAAATTACTCCCTCTAAGCATATACACTACCCCTTTTGCAAAAATTACAAGTAATGTGTATGAAATGGTAACATTCACCAAAATTTTAAGTACACTACTCCCCCTTTGCCAACAATGACAAAGTAATGCAAAATAACCCCTGTTTCCTTATACAATAAAAATAGAGTAAATGTACATGACAATAAGGAATGAAATTTCTCAAAAATAGATTTAAAGTCCTGCATAAAAGTTTTCATGGCCAATGTCCATGACTCAAGTAAGGAGGTAGCAACCTCACTTTCAGTTTTCATCTGGAATGCCAGTTCTTCCATTGCATCAATGGTACTCATCTCTTGAGTTACCATGATAGCTTCTAGGTTGAGAAAATATTTTTGAAGAATCTATAGTCTTGGCAATAGGAGCAGTTGAAGCTCCTGCAAATATTTAGTCTAGTTACTGATCTCTGAGTCCATCTTGGCAGTCTGATGCTGATAACGATGAACCATTTGTCCATATGTAGTGAATGAATCATATGGCATCTTGAAATTGTTGATATATGCCTATAACTCCGATTGGAGTTGAGCTTGTTGTTTAAGCACATCTTCACAAAATAGATGGGTTGGCAGATTCTACTCAATAGTAATTTACCTTCACCCATAGCAACATTGATATCATTCTGTTGTTTCAGTAGTTATGTCTGAAGCTCATTCATTTGCTTGACTAAGGCAGTTTTGAGTGCCTTTTCATGATTCTTCTTTGCAGTTGCTTCAACAACATCTTCCAAGCATTATACCCGGTCCTCCACTATGGTACAAAGAAGTTTGAGCTTGGATAGAGAGGAATTGGTACTGGGAATTAGACTAGTAAGGGTGTCAATTGCAGTTTGTATGAAATCCTGTTCTTTCTTCCCTCACAATTCTTCCAGTCTCTCTTGTGCAAGTTTGATGCTTCGTAGTAGCTCAGACTTATCTGTTGATTGAGTCAAACTTGCAAGAGTTAGATCAATGGGACTGGCACTATCAACCTGTTTGGTTTGATCATCGATTGCCTTAGGAGTCTGCCCTCCTTTTTTTTTTTTGATCTTCACTTGTTTGTTCTTCTTTGCTTCCTTCTCCTCTTCTGCTCTTTTCTTATCCTCTTCTTTCTTCTTTTGCTCCTCTTCTTGTTTTTTCTTCTCTTCTTCCTTCTTCTTTTCCTCCTCCATCTTTTTCTTCTCTTCCTTCTTCTTCCTTTCTTCTTCTTTTCGCTTATCTTCTTCTTTTCTCTTATCTTCTTCTCTCTTCTTCTCTTCCTCTTTCTTCTTTTCTTCCTCTTTATTCTTCTCTTCCTCTTTTCTCTTATCTTCCTCTTTCTTTTTCTCTTCCTCTTTCTTTTTCTCTTCCTCTTTTCTCTTGTCTTCCTCTTTCTTTTTCTCTGACTCTTTCCTCTTAATTTCTTCTTATCTTGCTTTTTCCTCTTGCTCTTTCTCCGCTTTCTCTTTGTCTTGTTTCTCTTTCTCTTTGTCAAGAGTGACATCCTCTAATGCATCAACATCAATAGTGTCAATTTGTTCTATCACTCTTTCTCCTTGACTATCAAATATCTCATCCAGTTGGCCTGATGATAGGTCAGGTTCTTGTTCAGTCTTCTTAGTGGCTTCAACTGCCCGGTGTATTTCAACAACAGCTTTAACATGTATATGTGTGTCTTTTTCCACTTTAGAAGCTTTACCTTCTAGTATCCCGAGTCTTCTCCTTCTCATTAAGAAGATGCCTTTGTTCTTATCCATTATTTCAAATAATTTAGAATTTGAAGCATCAGGAAAGTATTATGAAATTTTTTTCTCCCCGATCTCCTATTCTCTTTCAATGGCAATGCGCCATTTATTATCTAAATAATTATACAAAGAATCTAGTGTAACCGAGCTAATCTCAGATGGTGACTGATCATTAATACATAAGTATTTAATGACTTTGTGTTCTACCTCTTCTTTCTTATTATCATTTAAATCATCAAAATGTTCTTTTAAATCATCAAGCAATTTCCTCCTAATGTTCTTAATTGTCCTCTGACAATGTGTCATTGGCATATAAGAAGAAATGTCTATATTTACCGATGCAGAAGTTGCTGGTACATTAGCAGTAGACTTTGTCTTTTTTCTTGGTTGCCTTGTCTTCTTTGTTTGAATCTCTGGTTCAGTGTCTTCTTCCTTTGGTGAGTGGATCTTGCATTTCCGCTTCCTCTCAAAGACTTTTGCAGGAATAATTGCAAGTTTCTTCTTAGCTGGTGACCACTTGGTCACTTTCAGACTGGTAGAGGTAACCGGTCCAAATACCGATGGCACTTCTTTGCCCTTTTTCTATTTTGGTTCTTCAATCGGTGTGACCCTCTCCAAGTAGGTACTGGTTCTCTTTTTCTTTGCTTCCAGTGGTGAGGCAAGTAGGGTAGAGGCATACCCAATCAACATGTCATTCACCACTTCATACCCCATAGGTTCAACTACTTCCTTTCTCGATTTCACAACTTCCATTATGCAGTCATCTATCCTTATTGTGAAGTAGATGTCATCTTCATACTTCTTCACAATATCATGAGATATCCTCATTCTCTAGTTCATTTTCCAGTTGAATTCATCAAAATACTTATTAAGAACGTCATGATATCTAGTTCCTACTACTTGTAGACTTTCCTTAATTTACTTGGAAACCGGTAGGTCAACAGACCATTGAACATCACCTACTCCAGGGAAATAACCTTGAAAGTAGAAGAATAAACCGACCAGAAGTTGGCGAAACCTGAACCTTAGAGAATTGTCATGTTTGATGGACTTCAGATTCAACAACAATTACTTCTATAGACAGGTACATAGGTCAAATGTAGTGTCTTGCTTGATCATCCTATGAGTAGCATTCACTGCCGCAGTGGGGACAAAATTCATTCTACTGGCATAAAATATCTGATAACAAATCACCATGCAAGCATATTTTACCAAATCATCAAAGATGGTGTTGATGGTCATTTCCCGTTGGTCACTCACAAAATCGGTGAGCTTTGTCATTTCAATTTTGGTGACCTTCCGTAGAGCTGGTACCTCTCCAATATTGTAGAAACTGATGACAACATAAATTTCTTCCAGTGTGATGTCATGGGTCCACTTGAGATACATCTTGTCACCATGCACTCTGCTAAGGATGATGCGAATATGTTCTTCTGTGAACTCTTCCAGAAAATATACCGCATTGTGCAGTTTCATCTTCTCAAGGACACTATACTCAGGTTTGATCTTCTTGTCATCCCCATAGAATAGACTTAGCTGGGAATGAATCACTAGGGATCCTAAGTCTTCCAATTTATAGTCTATATACCCTAAAATATCTCCCTCAACAATAACTCTGGTGGGTATTTGAGATAAGGCATTGTATTTATTTTGTTTTGAAGAAATTTTGTTGAATCTTCAGGTGAACTAGAACTAGAGTGTGATGCAGAAGCCATGATCAAATGATAGGTAAGAATTCTGGAAAATACCTTCACAAACTGGAATTTAGGTTTTCCAATGTCATGCACAAAACACCACTTCAGTTGCAAGTACACCACTTAGAGTTCTTCACTGATTTCTTGAAGATGGTTGCAAGATTTCGTACAAGATTTCATCAACTGCTAGACAAATCACTCTGGTTGCTCTGCTCTTGAAAAAATCTTCTTTAAAAAATAGATAAGTGATAATGACGACAAAAATCTCTTTTAAACAAATCTCACCTATTGTAATAAATGCATCACCGCTAGGGTTCAAACCCTAATTTTGCCTTTTACCACTTTAGATCTTCTGCCGACTGACAAGTAACATATATCAGTTAAGGTCTTTATCGATATAAACTAGGGGTTCAAAATATTTCACTAATATGTTCCCCCTAAGCTTTTTTGAAGCTCAGTTTGCCGGTTCAGAGACTTCCACACTAGGTGCAGAAGCAGGTTCATCCTATGACTCTTCTTCAAATTTCTTTTTCCAAGTTTTATTCATTTCCACTTGAATGGTTTCAACATCGATCTTCCCTTCTAGAGTGATCAGTATATCATCTAATAGGTTCTTTCTTAGTCTGCAAGTTCTGGTAGTGTGTCCCAGTTTGTTGCAATGATAACATACCATTCCAGGTGTTCTCCATGGTCCGTTATTCATACTACCATTCTTTCTTCTACATGTTGCAGCAGTGTGACCACTACCATGATAGATCAAACAAGTTGCTCTCCAACTAGTAGCCACTTGATAACCACTTGACCGATGGTCATAGGCATTGTACTAGTTGGGATTCTGATTCACATGAAGTTCCGGAATAACTCCTTGAGTCCTTGGAGGATATCTCCTAGTGTTGTACAAAACTGACCTGCATTCAAATTCTCTATGCCCAAACTTGTTGCATGCATAACAGTTTCCATTTAATCTATTGGATCTAGGCATATTGTTTTGAAAATAAGGAAAATTGTTGTAGGCCTTGCTTCTACACACATTAGCAGTATGTCCTTCTTTTAGACAATTAAAGAAATAGGTTTAAATTTTTGCTTACCTTTTCCTTTGGATGTCAGTTGCTTCTTTGATGCTTTGGCTTTTGTTCCAGAGGTCTCACCTTCCTCATGTCTAGAGAAACCAAGTCCAGTGGTATTCTTTACTAGCTTTGTCGATTCTAGCTTTTGCTCTAGCTTAGCAGTACTCTGATTGAATTTGGAAAGTATCTATTTTGACTCAGTAAGTTCCTTGGAAATGGTAGCATTAGATTCCCATCAAGGTTGCATTCTCAGAAATAGCCATGTTTAGTTCACCTTGCATTTCTTCTTTTTTCAGTTTACTCTCCTGGAGATGAGCAGTAAGGGTATTGATTTCTTGCTTCAGCTTGGAGATCTCCTGATCTTTTTGTTTTACCAGATCTTCATCTTTCCTTCTATTCTCAAGCTCTTGACTCATTCTGATAGTCAGTCCTTCCAACTCTCTTCTCAGGTTGGCTTTAGATTCATTCATTTTTTCAACTTCTTCAATTAGGGCATCCATGTCCACTTCATCAGAAGAGCTATTTTCAGTGAGTTCCATCAGTTTCTCAACATGCTCTCTTCCTTTGGCCAAAGAGGCTTTATACTTGACTTTGAGTTCATCATAGGCTCTCTCAGTCTGAGTGAGATGATGAGTAAGTTCCCTCACACTATATTCCCCCATATCTCCTTCCAAGTGGTTAGACTTATAGAAAGGTTGTCTCTGATACCAATTGATGAATACTAAGAGGGGGGGTGAATTAGTATGCCAAAAAATACTATGAACAAACTTTTAAACAGTTTAGTAGATAATCGGTGCAACACATTCACTAATAAACTAGTTAAGATAAGTGCAAATCAAATAGAAAACAAAGCATTCACCCACAAGAGCACAATCACCATAACACAAGATATTTGACGTGGAAACCCAAATGGGAAAAAACCACGGTGAGCAGAAACTCACAACTATCTATAGAATAGAAACTAGACCGGTTAAGGTCATACAATGTTCTTCACCAGAACAGATCCTGTTAGGAATCTAGATCTCTGATAGGAAATAAGTCCTATTAAAGACTACCTTGTTAAATGATTTCAGATCCACAGTTGTGAACCACCTTGTTAGAGGATTTACAAAGGTTTTGCTGAGCCTACCCGGTTAAGGGCTCTAGACTTGTCAAAGATGTGAGTAATCAATAATTGAATGATCTAGCTAATAGCACAATCTGCTTAATTAGATTGTTGACAACTCCTTGTTAATGCATTTGGGCATTACTTCATTCTTCAATATCTCCACACTCTATCTCTTCACATAGACCTAATCTTTTCTTCAATGATCACACATAACCATTTCAAATTTATATCTCACATATCACACATCTCACATGCAAACCCTAGACATGATGTCCTTATAAAGGAAATTGATTTCATGTCTGTCCAATAGGATTAGACTACAAGCTCGTAGGTTCAGTGCATCTGGACACATTTTCTAACATGGCACAAAAACACCACCAAAGTGTCGGTGGATGATAACTCATCACACATTACAGTAATACCGGTTGGTAACTCATCATAGAGTAATACCAGTTAATACAATATACCAATTACTAGTTGTCAAAAATGAAGACTGGTAGATCATATTGTTCTGATGAAAAGTTAACTACTGCTTGGTTCCTTCATACCACTTGAGCTCCTCGAACCGCTCAGGGTCTTCATACCGCTTGTAGTCTTCATATAATCTGTGATCGGTAAACCATTTTCTTCAAAACACCAATAGTGTAAAGACTATACATTCAATAATACATAATATCAGTTGGAACAATTACCGGTTGAGCATAACTCATACATCAAGAAAGTGTGTGTCCATCAATGACAATCAAAACATCATAAAAAATGCCAACACTCCAATGATAACATTCGAAGATGAACCCAATGCCAAAATTTCCTAGGTCCATTACTTAATTATTTACAAATGTGTGGTTTGTATCGCCTCTAATATTTTCTCTATAAATATTACAAATGGCTCTCTTGGCTAGCTTTTGAAGTAAAAAAGTATTTAGTATTTTAGATTTAGATTTATACTTTAAAACCATCTTAGATTCAATTCCCCTCTAAAATGGTCTTCAAAATTGAAATATTCTATTCAAATCCTTAGTGGAAGGATTGGAAATGGTTTCTATTGGCAATTGACACTCACTTGGTTGGTTTCAATATGTTGTCATTGATGGAAACATCGCAACTTGTTCCAGCTTCATATTTTGGTTCAGTTGTGTATCGACAGGCGCTTCAGAGACATTTCACTAGCACCGGGTAGGTTGGAAGGAATTATTTGGTTACCATTATTGTAGGCCGACATGGTTTAGAATTAGGTTATCGGTATTGGAGGCCGACATCATTTGGAGATCTGACATCGATAATTGTTTTTGATATTCATGTATTTAAGTTATCTATCCAACATGTATATTCATATTCTAATTATCTTTGTAAGATGACATAAGGCATGATGATTTGTAAAGAGTTTATAGGTTAGTTGGTTAGATCTTTTTGTAATATGGAAGGATAGGAGAATGTGATAATGTTTTGTAATGCGAAGTTTATGTAAGGGGGTATTTCGGTAAAGGGTTTAGGGTTTCAGGCCAAAAGAGATAGAGCTTAACCAAAACTGTATTCAGGCATAAAAGATGCTATCTTTGCAGTTCAATCATTTCTCTGGATTGTAGTCTGGATTTGTATGTAGTTAGTGAGGCTCCTTTTGTTATTGAGCAGTCTACTCTAGGCTATAATCCTTCCTGCAAATACACCTGTCCCTATATTTTGTAATATCTCTTCATATGGCCAATAGATTGATATTGTGGGTCACAAATCTTACTGTGGTTTTTCCTCTTTGAGTTTTTCCATGTATAAATATCTGTGTTATAATATTCATTTGTGTGATTGGCTTATTGGTTGATTTACTTCTTTTAATTCTATATATGTACTGGTATAATAGTTGGTGTATGCATGTTTTAATAAGGTTAAAATTGATCATTCCAGTAGAACACTAATTCACCCCCCCTCTTAATGTTCTTGGATTCCAACAATTGGTATCATATCCTTGTGCCTCAGAGGAAGTTTAACAACTTGAGGAAGATCCTGAATTCGAAATCCATGGATAGAGTTTAGAGAAGCAACTTGAGGTGGCACTTGAAGATTATGATTCTGAAAGGTTGAAGAACTTGAAGCTACAAGATGAATTGAATTCTACTCAGGAATTCATTCTTCTCCTGCAAGAGAGGCTGTCATCTATTCAGGCTAGGAGGAAGGAAATTTTGTAAAATAAGGATAATGATGAGAATGATGCACTTAATGAGAGATGTATAAAGTTGAGTAAGGAGAATATGGTCATGCAGAATTAAATGCAAGCTATAACTATGAGGATGTCTAAAGAGATTGAGGATCAGAAGAAAAAGGAAGAAAATCTTGTTATATCTCTAAAAAAAAAATTTGAAGAATGTGGTAGGTTGGTTCATGAGAATGATACATTGAGAATTGATTTAGAACAATCCTAGAGTAATGAACAAGAGCTTGAGAGACAAATAATAATTCTCTGAGATGATCTGACTATTGCAAGTGAGTATAAAGAAAAATTTAAGATTAGTTCAACACAACTAGATGAGTTATTGAAAAGACAAAGGCATAATGGAGATTCCAGTGGACTTGGATTTGAACAAGGATAGAGTTCCAGTACTACAAGTGAAGATCAAAATCATAAGGCATTGATAAGCAAATTTAATGCTTATAAATTTAATGGTAGATGCTTTGTTTGTAATAAATTTGGTCACATGGGTAGGCAATGTATAAATAGAGCAAATCAGAACCCTAATTCTGCTCCCAGTCAATGTTCTAAATGTAATAAGTATGTTCATAAGACAAAAGATTGCAGAATGAATGTTAAATGTTATGCATGTGGAAAATTTGGACATATGGCTAATCAGTGCAGGTCAAGCAATTACACCGGTTTTAGCAAAGCAATTCAAAACAAAAATGTTACATATTATGTATGTAATCAGGTTGGACATATTGCTAAGTTTTGTAGAAGCAAATATCCACCAGTTGGTAATTAAAGATCAAATGAGAAAGGGAAAGACAAGGTTAATGAAATCTGGCAAGATCATACCCAGAGATGGGTCAGGAAGACAGAGGAATAATTAGCAAATGGAAATGCATCGGTTACTCAACCGATAGAGGAGGTCTCTCTTGCACTGATAGGAAGCTCATCTGATAACTAAGGCAGATGTGTTAGGGGTAGGAAAAAATAATGAAGATGCTGCATATGCCCCGGAGAGAGGTTCTGGAAGATTTTCCAAACATTGGAGATGCTTATCTAGCATGGAGATGTTTGATCAAGATCCGATATCTTCCACTGGAAGTCACTAATATCAATATGGATTAGGGTTTCTTGGAGGATAAAAGGTCGAATTCACTTCATTTCTGATCATTTTGCATTCAGAGCGATTTAGAGGAAGTCTAAAGGGATTCAAAGCAATTGATTTCACCAGCTATCGGAAGAGGTCTTTAGCGTTTTTCACCACCAGCTATTCACAGGTATTTATCTTCAATCATGGAAGTGGGATCATCATCTATACCTATGTTTATTGCAAATCAAACTATTGTTGAGGTCAACGATTGTCCCAGGCCGATTTTCAAGCTGTATCCGCATGTTGCTACCGTGGACGATTCTGTTGGTGCTTTTTCCCGTGTCCCAGTTTGAGTCATGTATGTTGAAGATATAAGAGATTACATTCACTATCATATTGAGGATTTAGGAATGATTGATATTAAGAGCATGTACATGAATAAGTTAATGGGAGATTCTTGAAAGATTAAGCCCGAATACAAGCATATTGTGGATTTAGGGTTTACCAACATTCTGAATATTCTGAAATTTGAAGATGAGATTGTTAGGTATGTTTTGAATAGAGTGCATGAAGAGTTTATTTGGCTAGATAGACCATAAAAGATTACAAAGGAGACCATCAGGGCAATCCCTAGTTTACTGCAGGTTGGACAATATTTAGAGAAGAAAGTTTCAAATGATCAAGCCAACAAGATTGTTGGTGCAAAATCAAACAAGTGATCAATAAGGATTAGTACTATCACTGATACAGATATCAAATTCAGAAGCATGGTCATCGTACAAGGTAATGATAGTTCTGATGCTTAATGTAAGTACAGATCCAATAGCCAACAAGATGAGAGGGGAGGTGAATCATACAAACTTAATCATCCATAAAACATCAGATTCAACCTCGGTAACATATATCAATCATATAACCAAAAACTGTCAAGCATGAAAACTCAAAAGCATATGAACAATATAAACCTCATAACACCAGATTTAATGTGGAAACCCAAATAGGGAAAAACCACTGTGGGATTTCGGACCCACTAAGAAATATACTCTTCTAGAGTATGGTCGGTTACAAGCAAATCCTGTTAAAGATTACAAAACACATTTCTAGATGTGACCCGGTTAAGGGATTTCCCTCAGATCTATTAGGATCTTCACTTTGTTAGAAGTGACCTTGTCAAAGGATTTCAAACACTCAATCAGAATGTCACCTTGTTAGAGGATTTACATATAAGAATGTTAAGTCCACTTGGTTAAGAGATTTCCTGTCACTTTCACAAAATAACAGTAATACAATCTATCTACAACTTCACATCTAAAATGCTAAAGCAAATTCCTATTTGTTCAATACAATCTAGACATAGAACTAATCTTGTCTATCTGTTGGGCATCAATACTCTATTATTCTAATAGGTCTTCAAGCTTCTGTGCTCAGTAATCACTATTTAGCATCCCTGTGCATACACTTGCCTGCATACATTGTTTATCAATAGTTCCTTATTTATAAATAATCTTCTAACCACTTAATCTCCTTGATCACATTTCCCATGATCAATCATAGCCATCAGATCTTCAATCTTGTCCAGGTTCATTGTATCTTTCAATCTGAAAATGTTTTACCCCACCTCAGAACTTGCACATTCACCTTGGAACTTGTGTTAGGGTAATGTGGTTCAATCTGAGCTGTAGATCTTCTTGCCGACTTTCCATTGCCTTAGATTCATTAACAAACTTCTTCTATGGCTTGCCAATCATTGATCCGCTCTAGCTCATCAGCATCTTTCATTAAATATCACATGTAAACATTTAATGCATTATGTTATAGCTTGGTTACAACTCGGTGAATACTAAAATTTACTCGGTAGACATTCTATCTTCATTAACCGACTGCGATAACCTTAGGGTTTACCAACTAGGTTCTTTGCTTGATAACATAGTATAGTATTAACCTTTACATTTTACAACATATGTATGATGTTAAAACAATCTAAAACATCAAGATCTCATCATTGTCTGACTTGGTAGAGTTTCCCATTGAATAACTTATCCCCTTATTCATCATATTCTTTCCTGTGTCTTTAGCAACTTCTTTATAATCTTCATATCATATTTCTTAAGATATGGCACCATCATACTGAATTAGAAAATCAATTTCTTGACATCCATGACAAAATAATAATATCAAGACAGTAAAACATCTTTAATCAGTTATGTCCATAATCATCAACAACCTTCTCAATATCCTTGTAATATTGCCAACAATCTCCCCCTTTGGCATTGATGGCAAAACCAATTGATTTGACCTTTAAAAATTTGGATTGCTATGATTCTAAAATGCTGAAATGCTCTCCCCCATACATCAGACTTCTCTTCTATTTTCAGTCTTTATTTCAATCTGTAGTCTTTTCTCAGTTTTCTCCCCTTGGGTAGGTCTTCTCCTTCTTGGTCTTCTCCTTGGTCTTCTTCCTATTCTTCTCCTTGGTCTTCTCCCCCTTTGACAACAATGCCAAAAAGAATAGAACTAAAACATAATTTCTTTCTGTAAGAAGTTATTTCCTGCTGTTGTGTATCAACTAAGTCTCGGTCAGAGCATTTGTTTACAATCCCTGTTCCCTATATCATTTTCTATATTGTCCCAGTATTATTTCCAGTACACTTTCAGAAAAACATTCTAAAGTGTATCACTCCAGCATTAGCTCCCCAAAAGATATTCAATAGAGTCATCGAAGTGATGCTTTCACCGAACTTGGTCAGTGAGTAAAAGATAGGGGTAGGACCCCTAACTTACTTCTGAGATATTCAAAAGTGTCCTTTGGTAGTGGCTTGGTGAAGATATCAGCTATTTGTTCCTTTGTGTTAACATATTCCAACACCACTTTCTTCTCTTGAGCTTCTTCTCTAAGATAATGATATTTGATAGATATGTGCTTTGTCGTAGAGTGCATAATAGGGTTCTTTGAAATATTAATGGCACTAGTATTGTCACAGAATATAGTTACTGGCTCGGTAACTTTCTCATTTATACCTTCCAACAGTTGTTTGATCCATGCAATGTTGGTACAATTCAGTGCTGCTGCAACATATTCAGCTTGGGCTATTGACTGAGAAACACATCCTTGTTTCTTGCTAAGCCAACTCACTAGTCTTTCTCCTGAGAAGAAAGCTCCTCCACTTGTGCTTTTTCTGTCATCAATGTTGCCTACCCAATCAACATCAGTATAAACTTTTAAATCAAAATCATTTCCTTTCTGATATACTAAGCCATAATCTTCATTGCCTTTCAAGTATCTGAAAAATTCTTTTGATTGTTGTCATGTGTATTTCCATAGGATCTACAGAGAATCTTGCAACAATACCTACTGCATGTGTTATATCTGGCCTGCTGTGAACAACATATTGTAGTTTTCCAATCATGGATCGGTAGAGTGTCTCATCAATAGATGTAGATTCATCGTTCTTTGATAGTTTGCAGTTGGTAGTTATAGGAGTACTTACTAGCTTTGAATCCTCCATTCCAAACTTCTTCAAGATTTCCTTTATGTATTTGGATTGAGTAATGAAAATCTCATTTTTCATTTGCAATATCTGCAAGCCTATAAAATACTTTATCTCACCGATTAATGACATATCAAATTCTTTGCTCATTTCATTTCCAAAGTTCTTGCATAAAGAGTCATTTCCACAAAATATAATATCATCAACAAATATGGCTGAGATTAGTATTCCATTTTCATCATTCTTCATGTACATGTTGTTGTTCTCACTTGTCCTTATAAAACCAATCTTAATCAAATAAGAGTGCAATCTTTCATACCATGCTCTAGGTGCTTGTTTCAGACCATATAAAGCTTTGTTCAATTTACATACCTGATCTTTATTATTGTCTTCAACAAATCCTTCAGGTTGTTCAATGAAAACTTCTTCTTCTAATATTCCATTCAAAAATGTAGATTTGACATCCATTTGATATACCTTGAAGTTTTTGAAAGCAGCATATGCCAACAATGTTCTAACTCCTTCAAGTCTAGCAACAGGTGCAAAAGTCTCACCATAATCAATTCCTTCTTCTTGGGCATAACCTTTTCAAACCAATCTTGCTTTGTTCCGAATGACCTCACCTTTCTCATTTAGCTTGTTTCTGAAGATCCACTTTGTACCAATTACATTTTTGTCCTTTGGTCTTGGGACCAGTGTCCATGTGTCATTCTTCTTGATTTGATCAATCTCTTCAGTCATAGAATTTATCCAATCTTCACTGTTAAATGCCTCTTTCACTATTCTTGGTTCAAATTCAGATATCAAACATGTGTTCTATCTCAGTTTGTTCCTTATCATCACTAGATCATCCTTGTCTCCTATAATCTAACTTGGTGCATGGTGTCTTTTGACATATTTGGCTAATACAGGCTCAGTAGGCTCTGTATGATCCTCTTCATCACTCGGTAATTGGATATCTTCCTCATTTCCTTCAACAGTTATCTCGGTAGGACTTCGCGGTTGCACATAGACAAATTCATCATAGTCTTCCAGTTCTTTGGAATTCCTTTCATCAGTTCTTTTTGCAAATTCATCAATTTTCTTATTTGCACTTTCTACTATTTTGTTAGATGATTTGATTAGACATTTAAATGCTTTGCTTCTAGAAGAATATCCTAGAAATGTTCCTTCTTCACTTTTCTGATCAAACTTGCCATTTCTATCATCTTTATGAACATAGCATTTACTTCCAAAGATCTTAAAGTAACTTACATTAGGTTTCTTGCAATACCAGATTTCATAAGGTGTCTTCAAAGTACCTTTCTTCAATTGAACTCGGTTCAAGGTGTAAACAACTGTGCTTATTGCTTCTCTCCAAAATGTTTAAGGAACCTTCTTTTCAATCATCAGTGTTCTAGCACAATCCACAATAGATCTGTTTCTTCTTTCAGCTATTCCATTCTGCTTTGGAGTTCTCGATGCAGAGACTTATCTTTTAATACCATGATCATTACAAAATAGGTTGAACTCATCAGATGTGAACTCTCCTCCTCTATCTGATCTAAGACATTTTAGTTGTCTTCCTGTTTCATTTTTAACTCTAGCCTTGTACCACTTAAACATTTGAAAAGCTTCTGATTTCTTTTTAAAAAACATTACTGACATTATCCTTGAATAGTCATCCACAAATAATATGAAATACTTATCACCATAATAACTTTGAACTTTCATAGGACCACAAAGATCAGTGTGCACAAGATCTAAAATTCCCTTAGAAGTGTAGGACTTACTTGTAAAGCTAGATCTTGTCATCTTACCCATTTGGCATCCTCAACACATAGCATTCTCAGGTTTTTCAAGACTCGGTAGACCTCTTACTCTGTGCTTCTTACTTATTTTGATCAGATTATCAAAATTAGCATGACAAAACCTTTTATGCCATAACCAAGTATTATCAATCTTTGCATGCAAACACTTATTGTGAGTAGAGTCAAGGTGAAATGTATTATGTTTTGTTTTCGTCTCGGTAGCAACTAACTTTCCATTCTTGTCATGAACTTTGACAATTCCTTTATGAAATTCTATTCGGTAACCTGTGTTGTTTAGCTGTGCTACACTCAACAAATTATATTTCAAACCTTCAACCCAATAAAAATCATTGCATCTTGCTTTATCAAGAAGTGTTATTGATCCTTTACCTTTTACCGGACATGGTGCATCATTACCAAATCTAACATAGCCTCCATCATAATCTTCTAACATAACAAACTTGTGTTTATCTCCAGTCATATGATGTGAGCATCCACTATCTATAATCCAAGAATCATTAGTGTTTATGTGAGATATTAGGGCTTTTTCTTCATACCTTTCTTCATCTGATCCATCCTTGATAGCCACATAAACAACTTCCTTTGTATCAATCTCATCTGATTTATCATCTTCAGATTCCTCATTAGCAATTAAGCATGTCTTTCTATCTCTTCTTCTGAAGTCTTGGTGTCCTCTGTAATGATTATCTTTTTGTCTATCATCTCGGTAATCTCTCTTTTCAGTGAAATCTTTGTCAGGACAGTTAGAAGCCATATGTCCAATCTTATCACAATTGAAACATTTCAAAGGTAGTTTTCCTTTATACTTACCTTTGCCTCTCGGTAACCTTTTGGCCAATAGTGCTTCAAACTCTTCTTGCTTTCTGATTTCTTCATACAGTTTATGTACCTCCTCCATGTTCTTCTGAAATCTTTCACTTGCTCCACTATGATCTCCTTCAGAGTACTTATACTTTCTCTCATTGTAATCATTAGATTCATTCAGATGAAAAGAACTAAATGCAGATTCAACTTTATTTACCGATGACCCACGGTTATCAAAATTACTTAACTCAAATGCATGTAGCTTACCAATAGTAGCATCCAAGGAAACTAGCATATTAGATACAAACCTCAATTCATTGATTGCAGAGACTCGGATTGCATAGGCAGGTAGAAGGGTTCTTAACAACTTACTTGTGACATCCTTTTCTTCAATAGTTCCTCCTGCTCCTTTGATTTGATTTACAATCTCCTTTAGTCTTGTACTATACTGGGTTATGTTGTCACCTTCATTCATCCTCATAGATTCAAGTTGTCCTCTTAGACTATCAACTTTTGCTCTTTGAACATGTTCATCTCCTCCATATACAGATATGAGCTTAGTCCACATTGCCTTTGCATCATTGCAGCCTTCTAGATCATTAAACTTAGAATCGGTCAATGCAGATGTTATTTCAATCATTGCTTGAATATGTTCTTGCTTTGCCTTTATCTCTTCCATAGTCAATGGATAGGTGCTCGGTGCAACAAAATCATTCTCCAGATAGTATAAAACATATTCTCCAACTCCTGATAGATGTAACTTCATCCTTTTCTGCCATGTAGAGAAACTTGACTTATTCAGCTTAGGTGCATCCCTCTTATACAACTTTGGATCTTTAACTCAAGTGCCTTTAAACTTTCCTTTTGGAGTCCAATGCTCTAATACCAATTGATAGTTCTGATACTTAATATAAGTATAGATCCAATTGCCAACAAGATGAGAGGGGGGGTGAATCATACAAACTTAATCATCCATAAAACATCAGATTCAACCTCGGTAACATATATCAGTCATATAACCAAAAACTGTGAAGCATGCAAACTCAAAAGCATATGAACAATATAAACCTCATAACACCAGATTTAACATAGAAACCCAAATAGGGAAAAACAACTGTGGGATTTCAGACCCACTAAGAAATATACTCTTCTATAGTATTCTCAGTTAAAAGCAAATCCTGTTAAAGATTACAAAACACATTGCTAGATGTGACCCGGTTAAGGGATTTCCCTCAGATCTGTTAGGATCTTCACTTTGTTAGAAGTGACCTTGTCAAAGGATTTCAAACACTCAATCAGAATGTCACCTTGTTAGAGGATTTACATATAAGACTGTTAAGTCCACTCGGTTAAGAGATTTCCTGTCACTTTCACAAAATAATAGTAATACAATCTATCTGCAACTTCACATCTAAAATGCTAAAGTAGATTCCTATTTGTTCAATACAATCTAGGCATAGAACTAATCTTGTCTATCTGCTAAGCATCAATACTCTGTTATTCTAACAGGTCTTCAAGCTTCTGTGCTCAGTAATCACTATGTATCATCCCTATGCATATACTTGCCCGCATACATTGTTTATCAACAGTTCCTTATTTATAAACAATCTTCTAACCGCTTAATCTTCTTGATCACATTTCCCATGATCAATCATAGCCATCAGATCTTCAATCTTGTCTAGGTTCATTGTATCTTTCGATCTGAAAATGTTTTACCATGCCTCAGAACTTGCACATTCACCTTGGAACTTGTGTTAGGGTAATGTGGTTCAATCTGAGCTGTAGATCTTCTTGCCAAATTTCCATTGCCTTAGATTTGTTAACAAACTTCTTCTACGGCTTGCCAATCATTGATTCACTCCAGCTCATCAGCATCTTTCATTAAATATCACATGTAAACATTTAATGCATTCTGTTATAGCTTGGTTATAACTCGATGAATACTAAACTTTACTTGGTAGACATTCTGTCTTCATTAACCGACTGCGATAACCTTAGGGTTTACCGACTAGGTTCTTTGCTTGATAACATAGTATAGTGTTAACCTTTACATTTTACAACATATGTATGATGTTAAAACAATCTAAAACATCAAGATCTCATCATTGTCTGACTCAGTAGAGTTGCCCATTGAATAACTTATCCCCTTATTCATCATATTCTTTCCTGTGTCTTTACCGACTTCTTTATAATCTTCATATCATATTTCTTAAGATATGGCAACATCATACTGAATTAGAAAATCAATTTCTTGACATCAATGACAAAATAATAATATCAAGACAGTAAAACATCTTTAATCAATTATGTGCATAATCATCAGCAACCTTCTCAATATCCTTGTAATATTGCCAACAGGTAACTCAGTCAAACTGTCTGAATTCTATTTCTAGCTCCTGTATTTATGCAACTCATAAAATGATGAGGGAGAATGAGAAGTTAGATCTATGTGGTTGTTTGAATTTTTGATTAATCTAGGAAAGATCAAAGGAGAAAAGAATGGAAACTTTTGGTATGGTAACCTAATCGTCTGTTTAATGCTATTTTTTATCAATGAGAATCCCGGTTTTGGGAAGAGAAACTGGGCATTCTAT